>NC_073381.1:6073771-6221826 GCF_028641065.1 Leucoraja erinaceus | reverse complement strand
GCTACAGTCCACGATGTGCATTCAAGGATTAACGGGAAGTCGGAGACGGACCAAGGTCACTCGCATCACAAATGACACAGAATGCCGAAGTACCAGTGGGAACTCTTTACTCTACCCCGTTTATATCGTGTGAATCGTGCTAGACCAGACACCCATCTGGCAAAATCTTCGTCAAGTCGCCCCGTGAAAAAAACTAGACATGAGACTTGATGCGAACATGATCTATATTACCTAAAAGTTGATCTTGACCATTCCTGGTGTTTCTGTATATTGATTTTAGAAAAACGCTGCCACAGACAGCTGTGTTTGGGCCATGCTACTCAGGGTCCCCACGCTGCGCAGGACAAGAGGATGTCTGCCATTGATTAAAAATTTTTTAAAGAGTTATAGTGTTTTTTTAAAAATGTTTTGAGATTCTCCTCTCTGAAGGCCACTTCCCCTGTCAGCGGGACTATGAAAACCAGAAGTGTTATGTGCCTCAGTCAGTATCTGCAAGAAGATGGGGGAGGTGAGAGGGTTCATGGCTCTCAGTCTGTGCTGTGAATAACACTGAACACATGTCTACTAAACTGTGAGTGGTTTTACTGAGCTGTCAGCGTCCTTAATGTGGTTTGAAAATATAGTTTTGAAATGCTAAAGCTGTGTTGCTTTTGGTTTGGAAATGCTAAAGCTCTGTTGCCTGTGGTTTGGAAATGCTAAAGCTGTGTTGCCTTTGGTTTGGAAATGCTAAAGCTGTGCCTAATTAAAGTTGCCTTGCCTAATTAAAGTTGCCTCGCCCAATTAAATTTGCCTTGCCTAATTAAAGTTGCCATGCCCAATTAAAGTTGCGTTGCTTAATTGAAAAGTTGATTTGAGAATGCTTTGCCTAATTGAAAAATTGGTTTGAAGATGCCAAAGTTGCCTTGCCTAATTGAAAAGTTGGTTTTAGAATGCTAAAGTTGCCTTTCCGTCTATATAATTAAAAGTGTATTCTTGACCACTTCCTGTTTGCTCTCTATATTAATTTTAGGAAAAATGCTACCACGTAAGGCTGTGATTTTTTGCCATCTTACTCAGTCCCCCTCCGCTCATCAGGTTCCGAGTTTTCCCATCGATGAAAAATAAAAGAGTCATTAGTGTTTAAAAAATGTTGAGATTCTCTCTCCTGTCAATCACTCCATGAAGGCCACACCCCATTTGGTGGGAGGAGGGGAGGGACTATATAACCCAGAAGTGTGGGCGTGGCTCAGTCTCTGCAAGATGGAGGAGAAGAGGTTATGACTCTCTTTCTTTAGTGGCCTTGCACCCTGCTTGAAATGGTATGAAACTGCACTTGAATTTGGTGGCCTTGTTCCCTGCTGAAATGGAACTTCAAGGAATAGCCGTGAGTCAACTGCCAGCCCACCAAGTTCAAGTAAGTTCTAGTGAGTTTATTGTCATGTGTCCCTGATAGGACAATGAAATTGTTGCTTTGCTTCAGCACACAGAGCATAGTAAGCATTTACTACACCCGCCGTGAGTGAGTGAGCTGCCAGCACAACAGGCTTGAATGAATGAATGTATGATTGAATGAATGATGAATGAATGTATGAATGAATGAATGAATGAATGATTGAATGATTGAATGAATGATATATTTTATTTTGAACTATTTAAAAAAAAGAAGAAAAGAAAAGATGAAAATGAATAAATAAAGGAAAATTATATATATATATATATATATATATATACATATATATATAGACATAAATACATACACACATACATACATATACATGTACATATATATACATATACACACACACATATACATAACATATATGTGCATACATAAATTAAAAAATCAAAATCCAATTTCAACATAATACACATTAGACTCGTTCGTAAAGTGATAGGAAGCAGCCTATGCTTGTCAAGTCCTACCCCCATTCTTCACCATTAACAAATGCAAATTTCAATAAAATAAACTAAACAGACAATTCAAATAAAACTGCTCCAATCAAGCTATTAAGAAAAAAAGAACAAAAATAGAAAAGAACAAAAAGAACAATCACCATTAACATCTGTGAGATTTACATTCTCCTTCCTCAATACTGAACTTTTCAAAGATATATCTTTTGTACATTTTTTAAATTGCATTATATTCATACTTTGTTTGATCGTTTCGTCAAGACCATTCCACAAAACCACCCCACAAATGGAAATACACATACTTTTTAAATTGGTCCGAGCATAATGCTGTTTCAAGTTTAGTTTCCCTCTAAAGTTATAACCCCCCTCTCTGTCTTTGAACAGTTTCTGTATGTTTACAGGTAGCAGTTTATTTTTTGCTTTATAAATTATTTGTGCAGTCTTAAATTCTACCAGATCCTTAATCTTTAAGGTGGGTCATTTTATATACAGTATATTGGTGAATTAATGCATGAATGACTGAGCGGCCAGCCCAAGAATCCATTCGGCCCACAATGTCCATACTAGCCCTCTGGAAACCAGTCTTCTGCCCACAACACCTATACAAGTTTGCGGATGACACTAAGCTAGGGGCAGTGTTAGCTGTGAGGAGGATGCTAGGAGACTGCAAGGTGACTTTGGATAGGCTGGGTGAGTGGGCAAATGTTTGGCAGATTGCAGTATAATGTGGATAAATGTGAGGTTATCCATTTTGGTGGCAAAAAACGGGAAGGCAGGACTGTTATCTAAATGGTGGCCGATTGGGAAAGGGGGAGATGCAGCGAGACCTGGGTGTCATGGTACACCAGTCATTGAAGGTAGGCATGCAGGTGCAGCAGGCAGTAAAGAAAGCGAATGGGTATGTTGGCTTTCAATAGCAAAGAGGATTTGAGTATAGGAGCAGGGAGGTTCTACTGCAGTTGTACAGGGTCTTGGTGAGACCACACCTGGAGTATTGCGTGCAGTTTTGGTCTCCAAATCTGAGGAAGGACATTATTGCCATAGAGGGAGTGCAGAGAAGGTTTACCAGACTGATTCCTGGGATGTCAGGACTGTCTTATGAAGAAAGACTGGATAGACTTGGTTTATACTCTCTAGAATTTAGGAGATCTTATAGAAACTTACAAAATTCTTAAGGGGTTGGACAGGCTAGATGCAGGAAGATTGTTCCCGATGTTGGGGAAGTCCAGGACAAGGGGTCACAGCTTAAGGATAAGGGGGGAATCCTTTAAAACCGAGATGAGGAGAACGTTTTTCACACAGAGAGTGGTGAATCTCTGGAACTCTCTGCCACAGAGGGTAGTCGAGGCCAGTTCATTGGCTATATTTAAGAGGGAGTTAGATGTGGCCCTTGTGGCTAAGGGGATCAGAGGGTATGGAGAGAAGGCAGGTACGGGATACTGAGTTGGATGATCAGCCATGATCATATTAAATGGCGGTACAGGCTCGAAGGGCCGAATGGCCTACTCCTGCACCTAATTTCTATGTTTCTATGTTTCTACTAGCGCTCCAGAAAGCCAATATATTGGAATTGGTGGAGAGGTGGAATATTGCATTGGGGGACCAGCCCTCCCGTGTGAACATGAAGCGCAGACCTGATGACCTGTTTCCAAATGTTTTGTGTTAGCTTAAGAATACTATTAACAATTCCAGCAACAGTAGCTTCTGCAGCGAGGTCATTTAGCAAACTCAAGCTGATTATGAATTATTTAAGGTCTACAATGTATCAGGAACATCTTGTGGATTTGGCCAGGCTAAGTATTGAATGAAACGTTGCCAGCATAATAAATTTTCATGCTGTGATTCGAACTTTTTCACAAAAAAAGGCCAGGAAAGTTCTTCATTTAAAGTAAATACAAAGCCTATCTACCTTATTTTATTTTTTACTAATAATTATGTCTTCTGATGTTCTGATCTGCATTGAAATATAAAAGTGTGTTTCAATGTGAATTCTTTCTCCTTCTCTGTATTGTAGCATAAACAAAGATGTTCAAAACAAATGTGGCTTCTTCTTTCTGATCCTTTTATTTTATATATATTTATTTATATTTATCATGGAAGGAGTATAGGAGCCTTAAATGCAGAAAATCAACAGTGCGCTCCATTCCACCCCTCTCTCATTTTCCATACCCCTTTTTGCTTTACAGGCTACAGTTCATGGCATAAAACTGTAGTGGATAAAAACAGGATGACTAATGCCCCTGTCCCACTTAGGAAGCCTGAACTGAAACCTCTAGAGACTTTGCGCCCGCCCAAGGTTTCCGTGCGGTTCCCGGAGGTTGCAGGTGGTTGCTGGAGGTTGTACGTAGTGGAAGCTGGTAGGGAGACTGACACAAACCTCCAGGAACCTCCGGGAACCGCACCGAAACCTTGGGTGGGGCGCAAAGTCTCCAGAGGTTTCCGTTCAGGTTTCCTAAGTGGGACAGGGGCATAATGGAGAAGGGAAGGTGGCACCAAAAGAAACATAGAAACATAGAAATTAGGTGCAGGAGTAGGCCATTCGGCCCTTCGAGCCTGCACCGCCATTCAATATGATCATGGCTGATTATCCAACTCAGTATCCCGTACCTGCCTTCGCTCCATACCCACTGATCCCCTTAGCCACAAGGGCCAAGGTTTCCGTGCGGAAAGAAACTTTGTGCCCACTGATAAAATTACTCTCAGTGGCCCACAGATCCGGGTTTGATCATGTGCTGTCTGTACGGAGATTGCACGTTCTCCCCGTGGCCTGCGTTGGTTTTCTCCGGCTGTTCCGGTTTCCTCCCACACTCCAAAGATGTACAGGATTGTAGGCTAATTTAGATTTGGTGAAAATTGTAAATTGGCCCTTGCATGCGTGTAGGAAAGTGTTAGTGACAGACAACCACCACACGGTCCTTGACAGATCTGGGTCAGGATCCAGTGGAATTGAGTCCAAGACGACCGGAGTCCCTTTTCTGCTGCAACCTTCATCCGCCTTCCCAGCCGTTGTGACGCTCCACTAAGGTCAGCCATCATTCTCCGCCTGTTCCACCGTTGAGGTCTTGGTTGGATTGCTCTTTGTCAGAGACCTCCCCCTCGACCTTACCGCTATGGGTGACCCTACCAGCAGCATAGCTCCAGACGGCATCACTCTCAGGATCTCAGGAGCACACGAGCCTCTCTACCACGACAAGGTGACAATCCATGGAACTATGCTAAACAAAATGCAGGAGGGTGAAGTTTGCCAGGGCTTCCACCAATGAATCTGACATTATAATAAAGTAAATAAGATCTGCATTTATTCAGCACTTTAACTGGTCTAAACACCTTGCAGGATTTATTGCGCCCGGCAGCATTTACTGCTGTTAATGTGATAAAACACGGCAGATATTTAACTCCAACACAATCCCACAAGGGGCAACACGATTTACACTCAGTTATACCTTTTCTCCAGAGATGCTGTCTGACCTGCTGAGTTACTTCAGCTTTTGGTGCTGTCTTCCTCCTAAAAGCCCTGTCCCACTCTACGAGTTCATTCAAGAGTTCTCCCGAGTTTGCCCTGATTCGAACTCGGAGATTTACGGTAATGGCTGCTCGTAGGTACATACTCAGGGGCTCTCGTGGACATTTGTCAACATGTTGAAAAAGTCAACGTTGAAAAATCTTCACGTCTTCCCGAGCTTACCTGCCATTAACGAGTCTTACCGAGAACCTGCCGTTAGTGTTACGAGCCGCTAAGAGACGTCCCCGAGCTCCGACGTACCCGCTAAGTTCATTCTACGTTAATTCTACAAATGCTTACCACAAGCTTTTTTTTAATTCGGGAGAGCACTTGAATGAACTTGTACAGTGGGACAGGGCTATTGCATTCAGTTAAAGCAAGTGATTAAAGTTGGTGTTTAAGAAGGAACTGCAGATGCTGGAGAATCGAAGGTACACAAAAAAGCTGGAGAAACTCAGCGGGTGCAGCAGCATCTATGGAGCGAAGGAAATAGGCAACGTTTCGGGCCGAAACCCTTCTTCAGACTGATTAAAGTTGGTGATTGGTAGGTAGGATGATTCAATTGCCTGATAGCAGGGTGATGGTTGGCATGGACTAGGTGGGCCAAAGGGCAATTTTTGTATGACTAGAACTCTATGCAATACAGATGCAATTCATTGGACTTCGTGCCCCATGAACAATAACATCAAGGAGACTTAGCATTGTTCGGACAGCAATAAATATATTTGTATTCCAGCCCAGGGACCAGAGTATTATTGCGACTGATCCTTTTACATCTGTCGTGTAACAATATTTGTCCACAGCACAGTTGCAACACAGCGCGTTGACACTACTGCCTGTTGCTGCTGGAATAAAGATCAACATCACCATTCCTCTCGGTCTCAGCACATGATGAGTGCAGACCTGCCTCGAGGGCCCCACACAGCTTGCGAGTGCTGATGTGACATGAATCAGAAGGATTGTTTTATGCTGGAGTCATATGGCCGCTCGGCGGCACAGCGGTAGAGTTGCTGCCTTGCAGCGCTAGAGACCCGGGTTCCATCCTGATGACGGGTGCTGTCTGTACGGAGTTGGTACGTGCTCCCCATGACCTGCGTAGGTTTTCTCCGGGTGCTCCGGTTCCCCCCCCCCCACACTACAAAGTTGTGCAGGTTTGTAGGTTAATTGGCTTTGTAAAAACATTGTAAATTGTCCCCGCGCGCACTGGAGAGGGGGAATACAGACTGGTAAACGGACCGGCGGTGAGAATCAGTAAGCTCCAGTACACCCGTGGCCCGGAGTGCCGTGGCTCAATCCCAACCGCAGGCCCTGATCGCCGGGAGAGGGAAGGCTGCTGCAACTCCTGCTCATCCCATGGATAGGCAATCAGAGAGGGGGTGGAGGGAGACAAAGGGCCTGATGAAGAGAATGACTTGTGTGGAGGAAGGATGGGGAGAGAGGGAGAACAAGAGTTACTTGAAGGTACACAAAAAAGCTGGAGAAACTCAGCGGGTGCAGCAGCATCTATGGAGCGAAGGAAATAAACGACGTTTCGGGCCGAAACCCTTCTTCGGCCTGAAACGTTGCCTATTTCCTTCGCTCCATAGATGCTGCTGCACCCGCTGAGTTTCTCCAGCTTTTTTGTGTACGTTCGATTTTCCAGCATCTGCAGTTCCTTCTTAAAGAGTTTACTTGAAGTTGGTCAAATCAATATTTGTACCACTGGGCTGTAAGCTGCCCAGGAGAAATATGAGGTGCTATTCCTCCAATTTGTGTTTGGCCTGAAGGGGCTGTCCCACTTGGGCAACCGAATCGGCTAGTTTAGAAGAGTTTGAAAAAATGACATGTTGAAGACCTCCTTCAACTATGTAGAAGACCTCCTCCGAACTCGTGTTGACCATGCTGTGAGTACGAGTCGAGGGCAAACTCGCCAGAACTCGTGGATTAGGTCGCCCAAGTGGGTCAGGCCCTTCACTCTGATATTGGAGGAGGCTCAGGACAGAATGGTCAGCGTGGGAATGGGAGGGGGAATAAAAGTGTTTGGCTACAGGGATTTATCCCAACCACAGGCCCGGCTCGCTGGGAGAGGGAGGGCTGCTGAGCCTGGATCCTGCTCGTCCCGTGGATCGGGAATCAGAGAGGGGGTGGACAGAGACAGAGACGGAGACGGACGCTGGACAAAGGGACTCAGTGAAAGGAACCGGGACGGGGGTCTTACCTTCCTTTCCCTCGAGGTCGGCTGCAGGAGACCCCCCCCCCGGGGAACGAGGGCTGGAGAGGGCCAGGCAAGGAGAGGGACGGCGGTTCACGGGACGAGAGGAATGGAGGCGATGGCTGCAACTGGCCTTTGTGGCCGGCCACCGCTGGGACTGTAAAATGGCCCCAACATGGCCCCTCTTGCATATGGACTCAGTGTGCTGTTCTGTACACTCTGTACTGACCAAAGATTGTGCTCATGTACCAGAATAGTCTTACAAATCTATATATATAGCAATGTATTTCACTGTACCTGGTATACATGACAATGAAGAAACTATTGACCATTGACCTTTGAGCTGATGTGTGGGATACTGCTAGTGTGCAGGATGGTCACCAGTCAAGTCAGGTGTCCCAGACAGAACAATGAAATTCTTACTTGCAGCAGCACAACAGAATAGGTGGACATAGTGCACTGTAAACAATATCATGAACGGTACCCGCTGAGTTACTCCAGCCTTTGGGTATCTCTCTTCGGTTTAAACCAACATCCGCAGTTCCTTCCTACACTCAGTGGAACCTGTTTTATAATTGTATTGATCAAGGGAGTTTTTTTTGCTGAGGGACATCACTAACCTTATGGAAATAGTGCCAGATAGGGCGGCATGGTGGCACAGCCTTACAGCACCAGAGACCCCGGTTCAATCCTGTCTACGGGTGCTGTCTGTATGGAGTTTGGTCGTTCTCCCTGTGACCTGTGTGGAAGATCTATGGATCTTATAGAAGCATATACAATTCTTAATGGATTGGACAGGCAAGATGCAGGAAAAATCTTCTCCATGTTGGGGGAGTCCAGAACCAGGGGTCACAGTTTAAGAATTAGGGGTAGGCCATTTAGGACTGAGATGAGGAAAAATGTTTTCACGCAGAGAGTTGTGAGTCTGTGGAATTCTCTGCCTCAGAAGGCGGTGGAAGCTACCATAGCGCACTCTTTTGTTTTTTGTATAAAAATCCAAAAATTCTGGAACGATATACTTGAAATCTTCACATAATTATTTAAAATAAAACTTGTACCAAAAGCAGAATGGATCATTTTTGGAATATCGGAAGGTAACCCCGAATTAAACGTGTTTTAAAAGAACTTACTTAATTACGGGCTAATAATGGGGAAAAAAGCTTATACTCAAATTTTGGAAAAATGCTCCAATACCAACAATAAAAATGTGGATTTCAAACATGTTCGAAACACTACACTTGGAAGAGATGAGACTCCTCCTAGCAGGCGAAGCAGACCACTTCCAAAAGACGTGGTATGCATTTATGGAACTATTACAAGCATAAGGTGCAATAGTAATTTAAAAAATAAATGGTACCAGGATCTGGTAACGGGAGGTATAAAATAATTTTTTTTAAAAACCACGGTTGGTAGATCCTTTTTTGCGAGTTTTGTGTTACAATAGAGCAATTGTTTTTCCTTTTTTTTCTTTTCTTTCTAGGGTCTTATTTCCTTTCTTTACTTCCTACTCTAACTTCCTCCCTAAGGGTCTTTCTTCTCCCAACACTTTCCTGCAACTTCACGATTCTTGCTTACTTTCCTTACTTCTTTTATCTCTATCTTTTTTTAAAGCTCGAAAAACGAAGTGGTACAACAAATGTAATAAGATATATCTGATGTGTATTATTGTAATTTACTGTACTTCTAATAAAAATAAATAAATAAATACATAAAATTTAAAAAAGGCGGTGGAGGCCTGTTCTCTGGATACTTTCACGAGAGAGCTAGATAGGGCTCTTAAAGATAGCGGCGTCAGGGGATATGGGGAGAAGGCAGGAACGGGATACTGATTGGGGATGGTCAGCCATGATCACATTGAATGGCGGTGCTGGCTCGAAGGGCCGAATGGCCTACTCCTGCACCTATTGTCTATTGAACCTTGGTCTCTGGCGCTCTAAGGCAACAACTCTACCACTGCGCCACCGTGCGCCCTATATTCCCAAATGAGTTAAACATTCAATTAGCTCCTTGAAAGAGGTAATAATTCATAACTTTTTACTACTGCTGCGTAAGAAATTGCTGCTGTGATATACTATGTTGTAAGGTTAAAAGGACACAAAAGGAAAAGTAAATAAATACGAAGATCCAAAGGGAGTAAAAGTAATTTCTCAATCCTTAGATGATTATTTTATTATTGATTTTTCTCCCTCACTAAATGTTCCCTGAGTTAGTCTATAATAATTTATATTCATAGAGTCATAGAGTGATACAGCATGGAAACAGGTGCTTCAGCCCAACTTACCCACACCGACCAACATGTCCCATCTACAGTAGTCCCACTTGCCTGTGTTTGCTCCACATCCCTCCAAACCTGTCCTATCCATGCACCTGCCTAACTGTTTCTTAAACATTTGGATATTCCCTGATCTCAACTATCTCCTTTGGCAGCTTGCTCCGTGCACCTATCACTCTTACTGTGAAAAAGCTACCTCATCAGACTCCCATTAAATAATTTCCCCTTCACCATAAACCCAAGCCCTCTGGCCCTCAATTCACCAAATTTGGGTCCATCTACCCGATCTCATTCCACTCATGATTTTATACACCTCTATAAGATCACCCCTCATCCTCCTGCCCTCCAGGGAATAGAGTCCCAGCCTGCTCAACCTCTCCCTGTAGCTCACACCCTACATTCCTGGCAAAATCCTCGTAAATCTTCTTTGCACCCATTCTAGCTTGAGAACATCTTTCCTATTAGAAGGTGCCCAGAATTGAACACAATGCTCTTAAATGCGGCTTCACCGATGCCCTATGCAACTGCAACATGACCTCCCAACTTCCAAACTCAATATTCGAGACTGATGAAGGCCAACGTGCCAAAAGCCTTTTTGACCACCCTATCTACCTGCGACTACACTTTCAAGGGATCAGGTCCTTAAATTTAAAAAAACGTGCATTTGAAACCTCCTCCACTCTGTTGATCCAGCTGTTTTCAAAGGTTCTTCCTGTGAACACCTGCTCCATATTTAGTTAAGAGATACAGCATGGAATCAGGCTTTTTATCAGGATGCATCACGGCTTGGTTTGGGAACAGTTCTGTCCAAGACTGCGAGAAGTTGCAGCGAATTGTGGACGCAGCCCAGACCATCACACAAACCAACCTCCCTTCCATTGACGGCTCCATGTTTAGCTCACGCTGCCTCGGCAAGGCCAGCAACATAATCAAGGACGAGTCACACCCAGGCCACTCTCTCTTCTCCCCTCTCCCATCAGCCAAAAGGTACAGATCAGACCCCATCGTTGACTCCATCTACACGTCACGATAGCTAGGGAAAGCAGCCAACATAATCAAAGACTTGTCCCAACACAGTCATTCTTTCTTCTCCATGCACCCGCCAAGCAGAAGGCATAGAAGGTTAAAAGCACGCACCACCAGACTCCGGAACAGACTCTTCCCCTTTGTTATCAAGCTTCTGTGTGGTCTCTAAGCTAGGGTATTTCAGGGTTGTAGTTAAGGACTACTCTCTAGTTGTTGGTAGGATGGTTCAGTTGCCTGATAACAACTGGGAAGAGACTGTTTCTGAATCTGGAAGCGTGCCTTTTCACACTTCTATACCTCTTGCCTGATGGGAGAAGGGAGCAGAGGGAGTGGCCATGGTGCGACTCGTCCTTGAATATGCTGCTGGCCTTGCCGAGGCAGCGTGAGGTGTAAACGGAAGGGAGACACAAAATGCTGGAGTACCTCAGCGGGACAGGCAGCATCTCTGGAGAGAAGGAATGGGTGACGTTTCAGGTCGAGACCCTTCTACTCTTGAGAGAAGGAATGGGTGACGTTTTGGGTCGAGAGCCTTGTTCATCTCTGTAGAAAAGGAATAGAAGGGAGGTTGGTTTGTGTAATGGCCTAGGCTGCGTCCACAATTCTCCGCAGTATTTCTTGCAGTCTTGGATGGAGCTGTTCTGAAACCATGCTGTGATGCATCCCAATAAAAGACTTATACTTGCTCTGGTGAAACACAGGAGTTGAGATCTAAAGTAAATATAGTCGAGATACAAATCAGACGTGATCTAATTAAATGGCGAATATCAAGGGACTAAATGGCATACTTAATCCTTAGTGCTCTATCCTTGCAAAACGCATTCAATTTCAGTCTTGATGAGGATACTGCCTCAAGTTATGCAATTTAACTTGTTTTTATTGGAAACGAGCTAGATGGATGATGGGAATTTGCTCTTTAAAAAGGCAGAGAGGCCTAGATAATGGAGATGTGAGCGTGTGATTAAATTGAAATTACGATTTCAAAACCAGGTAAGTGTAAAATGCACTGGCCTGAAGCAGGACATATGCTGATGGAATAGATTCTTCCACAGTGAAGCATAAATTTGCTGCAGCCACCCCTACAACCCGTCAGACCGAAAGCAAGGATTCCTGTGTCCACTTGTATGTTTCAAAAGGAATGTGTAGGAGGAAACTGCAGATGCTGGTTTCACACTGAAGATAGACACAAAATACTGGAGTAACTCGGGCTCCAGGATTGGTATTCCCATCACTTAACCTCTGTATTTCATAAACACCAATCTTACTGGGTGGCACGGTGGTGTAGTGGTAGAAACATAGACATAGAAAATAGGTGCAGGAGTAGGCCATTCGGCCCTTTGAGCCTGCACCGCCATTCAATATGATCATGGCTGATCATCCAACTCGGTATCCTCTACCTGCCTTCTCTCCATACCCCCTGATCCCTTTAGCCACAAGGGCCACATCTAACTCCCTCTTAAATATAGCCAATGAACTGGCCTCAACTACCCTCTGTGGCAGAGAATTCCACAGATTCACCACTCTCTATGTGAATTTTTTTTTTCTCATCTCGGTCCTAAAAGATTTCCCCCTTATCCTTAAACTGTGACCCCCTAGTTCTGGACTTCCCCAACAACGGGAACAATCTTCCTGCATCTAGCCTGTCCAACCCCTTAAGAATTTTGTAAGTTTCTATCAGATCCCCCCTCAATCTTCTAAATTCTAGCGAGTACAAGCCGAGTCTATCCAGTCTTTCTTCATATGAAAGTCCTGACATCCCAGGAATCAGTCTGGTGAACCTTCAGAGTGAACCTAGAGTTGCTGCCTTACAGCACAACAGATCCGGGTTTGATCCTGATCACCAGTGCTGTCCGTATGGAGTTTTTACCTTCCCCCGAGACTCACGGGGGTTTTCTCCGGGTGCTCCGGTTTCCTGCCGCACCCAAAAGACATACAGGTTTGCAGGTTAATTGGCTTCAGTAAATTTGTAACTTGTCCCTAGTGTGTGTAGGATAGTGTTAGTATGCGGGGATCGCTGGTCGGTGCGGGCTTGGTGGGCCGAAGGGACTGCTTCCGTGCTAGTATCTTTAAAACTAAGCTAAACGCCATTACAACAATTCTCCCGTTCTTATATTTCCTTATCTCCGTGTCTCCCTCTTCCCCTGACTCTCAGTCTGAAGAAGAGTCTCGACCTGAAACGTCGCCCATTCCTTCTCTCCAGAGATGCCGCCTGTCCCTCTGAGTTACTCCAGCATCTTGTGAATATCTCCTGCTCTGTGGTGAAATGTCAGTCCAGCTAAGGAGTGCCAGTTACAGTGGAATACATTTAGACAAATGTAAAAAAACAAATGTCGAAAGCATCCTGATTATTACACTGTCAAAGGGCACTCTCTCTCTGTGATTTATTTGTGTTGCTGAGAGAAGGAACAACATTTGCAATGTGTCTAAAATATTACATCTCATCCTAATTTCACAATCCATTCGAGCATTAACTTCAGGATATCAGTTTAATGACAAAAATATATTATTCTCATCAATTACTTTATTATTATCCAACCCTGACCACTCGCTTTTCATAGATAACAATTCCCATAGTCCTAGCAGCCCAAGAACCAAAGCGTGCAGTAAGGTATTTAATCATCTAGATCTCCACTATATCTATGCAACCCGCAGCCTTGTAACGTTTAATATTTTTAGCCAATTTCTGGGATTCTCTGGGGATGTTGTGGTACAAAGTGGGACAGCTTAAAGACCTTGCAATAGCATTAATTACTGCAAATGTAGGTGGGAGGTGCTGGTTTACCACCGGAGGGTAGACACAAGCTCAGGGGCGACCACGCCTTTGCGGTTGCAGCTCCTGGACTGTGGACCAGCATCCCTCTTCCCATCAGAACTGCCCCCCTTCATTCACTCAAAACTCATCTTTACTCACAAGCCTTTCTTGACGTCCTCTGAGGGAGGGCTGTATGTATCTATTTATGTATGTACTTCATCTATGAACCATTGCTGTACAACGTTTGTAAAGCACTTTGGCCAACGAGAGTTGTTTTTTAAATGTGCTATATAAATAAAAGTGACTTGACTTGACTAAAATAAACTAAGCTTAAAGTGCTGGAGTAACTCATCGGATCAAGTCAAGAGTCAAGAGTATATTTAATTGTCATTTGGACCCCTGGAGGTCCAAATGAAATGCCGTTTCTGCAGCCATACATTACACACAAATAGACCCCATACACAACATAATTACATTTTACATAAACATCCATCACATAGCTGTGATGGAAGGCCAAATAAACTTATCTCTCCACTGCACTCTCTCCCCCCCGATGTCAGAGTCAAAGTCAAAGCCCCCGGCTGGCGATGGCGATTGTCCCACGGCCATTAAAGCCACGCCGGGTGGTGCGAGGTCGCACACTGGGTCTTGATGTTGGAGCCCCCGGCGTGCGCTCGCAAAGTCCCGCATTCCAAGCCGCGCGGGGCAGTGGTGTTAGGCCCCGCTCCAGGAGCTCTTCGACCCCGCGGGAGAAGTCGCCGTTGCAGGAGCCCCGAAAAGCGGTCTCCCTCCAGGGATCCGCGGGCTCCCGGTGCCGCCGTCCGCAGACCCGCAGTAGCAGCCTCCGACTCAGCAGCGGCATCGGCAGCAGCAACAGCAGCAGCGGCAGCGCTCCTCCACCGCTCCACCCGCTCCGGTCTCGGCCAGCTCCGCGACGGTGAGGTGAGTCGTCGGCACCAGAGTCCCCGGCTTCTTCCCGTTGGAGGCCGCTCCTCGTTGCGGCCCCAACGACAGCTGAGACCCGACGAGAAAAAAGGTCGGGTCTCCAGTGCAGGGAGAGATTCAAAGTTTCCCCCCCCCCCCCCTCCCACCCCCCCACACACACACACCCCAACATAAATAACAAAAACTACATATAAACATAGACAAAAAATAATAAAAACGCGGACGGGCTGCAGAGGCCGCGGCTGACCAGAGTCGCGCCGCCTACGCGAAGTAGCTTCACTAGAGAACATGAAACTGGATAGGTGATGTTTCGGGTCAAGACCTTGCGTCAGACTGATCTAACAGTCATTTCTTTGTGTAGGCTTGATGCTGGACTGGGAGATTTGGTTAACTTGTACATTACAGGAAAAAAAAGCTATTCATCAAATTACGCTTGGAGTCATAGAGTCATATAGCATGGAAACAGATGCTTCAGCCCAACTTGCCCAAGCCGTCCATCTTCACTAGTCCCACTTGCCTACGTTTGGCCCATATTACCCTCAGAAAGCTGTCCTGAGCAGGTACCTGTCCAAATATTTATTCAATATTTCGATAGTCCCTGCCTTAACGAACTCCTCCAACAACTCGTTCCACACACCCACCATCTTAATGGGCCTGTCCCACTTAGGCGACTTTTTAGGCAGGAGACTCTACGCTGACCACAAGGTCACCACATGTTCGCTGGTGGTCTCTGGTGAGTCTCCTTCATGGTCGCGAGGAGTTCCCGCATTCTGGGAACTAGTCGTGGCCTCAGTATGGTTGCCACAAATTTTTCAACATATTGGTGCAGTTGTAGTGGGGTCACCATATAGTTATGGGTAGTCGAGGTAGCCTTCTTCTCCCCCCCTCCTCTTCTCCCCCCCCCCCCATTCTTCTTCTCCCCCCCCTTCTTCTCCCCCCCCCTTCTTCTCCCCCCCTTCTTCCCCCCCCTCTTCTTCTCCCCCCCTCTTCCCCCCCCTCTTCTTCTCCCCCCTTCTTCTCCCCCTTCTCCCCCCTCTTCTCCCCCTCTTCTTCCCCCCCTTCTTCTCTCCCCCCTTTCCCCCCCTCTCTTCTTCCCCCCTTCCCCCCCTTCTTCCCCCCCCTCTTCTTCCCCCCCCCTTCTTTTCTCCCCCCCCCCCCCTTCCCCCCCCCCCTCTTCTTCCCCCCCCTTCTTCTTCCCCCTCTTCTTCTCCCCCCCCTTCTTCTTCTCACCTCCCCCCCCCTCCCCTCTTCCCCCCTTCTGCTTCTCTCTCCCCCCCTTCTTCTTCTCCCCCTTCTTCCCCTCCCCTTCTTCTCCCCCCTTCTTCTCTCCCCCTTCTTCTCCCCCCTTTCTTCTCCCCCCTTCTTTTCTCCCCCCCTTCTTTTCTCCCCCCTTCTTTTCCCCCCCCCTTCTTCTCCCCCCTTCTTCTCCTCCCCCCCTTCTTCTTCCCCCCTTCTTCTCCCCCCTTCTTCTCCCCCCCCTCTTCTTCCTCCCCTTCTTCTCTCCTTCCCCCCCCTTCTCCCCCCCTTCTTCTCCCCCCCTCTCTCCCCCCCCTCTTCTCCCCCCCCCCTTTTTCTCCCCCCCCCTTCTTCTCCCTTTTCCCCTTCCTCTTCCTCCCCGTCCCCCCCCCCCCGTCGCGCCCCCTCTCCCCCGTTTCTCTTTTTCCCCCCCCCCCTGTCTTTCCCCCCCCCCTTCTTCTCCCCCCCTCTCTTTTCCCCCCCCCCTTCTTCTCCCCCCCTTCTCTCCCCCCCCTCTCCCTTCCCTTCTTTCCCTCCCTCTTCTCCTCCCCCCCTCTTCTTCTCTCCCCCCCTCCTCTTCTCCCCCCTCTTCTTCCTCTCCCCCCCTCTCTCCCTTCTCCCCCCCCCCTCTCTTCTCCCCCCCTCCTCTTCTCCCCCCCCTCTTCTTCTCCCCCCCCTCCTTCTCTCCCCCCTTCTTCTTCCCCCCCCTTCTTCTTCCCCCCCTCTCTCTTCCCCCCCCCCCTTTCCCCCCCCTTCTTCCCCCCCCCTTCAAAAGCTCTTCCCCCCCCCTCTTCGTTCTTCCCCCCCCCTCTTCTTCTGTTCCCCCCTCTTTCTTCTTTCCCCCCTCTTCTTCTCCTCCTCCCCTCCCTCTCTTTCACCCCCCCCCGTCCTCTCTTCCTCCCCCCCTATTCCCCTGTCCCATGGTACGAGTTCATTCAAGAGCTCTCCCGAGTTAAAAAAAAAATCAAATTCATGGTAAGCACGGAGAATGAACGTAGCGGGTACATCGGAGCTCGGGGACGTCTCTTAGCGGCTCGTAACACTAACGGCAGGTACTCGGGAAGACTCGCTAATGGCAGGTAAACAGGGGAGAGTTTGAATCAGGGCAAACTCGGGAGAACTCTTGGAATGAACTTGCACCGTGGGACAGGGCTTTAAGGCCCTTGAGTCCTGGCAACATCCTCGCATCTAGGAGAAAGATGCAGTTCCCAATCTATAATATTGGGAATATCAATCCTCCCAATCTCACCTGTATTTTAGCAGGAACTATCGTGACTTAATCACCAGAGTTGCATGAGCATAGCATCGAAAATTGTATCTTTTAATAAATTCTCAGTGACTGGTTGAACTCTAAAGCTCCTTGAGGTATTGATGCTGCAAAAATAACAATTAATTTGGATGGCTCTCATGCTGATTTTAAAGCTCTGATAAAAAACGATTTGACTTGAATAGATCTGCCAAAGTTATGTATTTTGTTAGTAATTAAAGTGCCAGAGTCTTGAACCTAGAAAATGAAAGTGTTCCCATTCATGTGGTTTTATAAATGCTGTGAGGAGACCCTTCTTCATACTGATCCAACAGTCAGTTCTTTGTCAGCGGGACAGAGAGCATCTCTGGAGGGAAGGAATGGGTGATGTTTCGGGTTGAGACCCTTCTTCAGACTCCACTGAATTTAAACCAGCATCTGCAGTTCTTTCCTACACTGTCAGTTCTTTGTGGAGGCTTGATACTGGATTGAAAGATTCCTGACTTAGTATAATTGTACATTAGCCATTGAAAAGGTTTTTCATTAAGTTATGCTTAGAGTCATACAGCGTGGAAACAGGCCATTCAGCCCAACTTGCCCATGCTGGCCAACATGTCCCATCTGCACTAGTCCCACCAGCCTACGTTTGGCCCATATCCCTCTAAACATGTCCTATCCAAGTAGCTTTCCAAATGTTTCTTAAACGTTGCGAGGTCATGTCAGATCGGGGGGAGTTCCCCCCCGCTACGGGCACCCCGTGCCACTTTCTCCATGGTCGGATAATCGGCGACTAAACCATCTCCCCCACCTGGTTTGCCAGGTGAGGAGGGGGCTGTGGACCCCCATCAGGACTAAAAACAAGACCTGTCGAAGGGCGGATGAGCTCCTAGCGAGCAGTAGAACTTCAGTAGAAGTTGCGATCACGGTCGTACACAGCATTGTAAGGAATGATGATGAAGCACACACACATCAAGATCCTATACTTCCAGCGGCGGAAGTCCACAGGAACCGGAGGACAGAGATGTGTGGTGCGTCCGTCACCGTTCCCGTCGGAAACCAGCACCACTGCGTCGCTAATGTTTTCAACAATGATGATGATGATGATGATGATGATGATGATGATGTGATAATCCCTGCCTCAAGTACCTCCTCCGGCAGCTCGTTCCATACTTTGGTGGGTGTGAAACAGACCTTGTCTGAGCCAGTATCTAGAACATTGAACAGTACAGCACATGAACAGACCCTTCGGCCCACTATGTCTGTGCTAAATATGATATGGGCGGCACGGTGGCGCAGCAGTAGAGTTGCTGCCTTACCGAGCCAGAGACCCGGGTTCCATCCTGACTACGGGTGTTGTCTGTACGGAGTCTGTACGTTCTCCCTGTGACCTGTGTGGTTTATCTCCGAGAACTTCGGTTTCCTCCCACACTCCAAAGATGCATAGGTTTGTAGGTTAATTGGCTTGGTATATAGTAAATTGTCCCTAATGTGTGTAGGATAGTGCTCTTGTATGGGGATCACTGTTCAATGCGGACTCGGTGGGCCTAAGGGATTGTTTCTGTCCTGTATCTCTGAAGTAAACTAAATTAAACTAAATTAAACTAAATTAAACTAAATTAAACTAAATTGAACTAAACTAATCCAACGCTAACCCTTACCTACCTGCATATAATCCATATCCTTCCATTTCCTGCATATCCATGGTAGACAAAAGTGCTGGAGAAACTCAGCAGGTGCAACAGCATCTATGGAGCGAAGGAAATAGGCGACGTTTCAGGCCAAAACCCTCAGTCTGAAGAAGGGTTTTGGCCCGAAACGTTGTCTATTTCCTTTGCTCCATAGATGCTTTTGCACCCGCTGAGTTTCTCCAGCACTTTTGTCCACCTTCTATTTTCCAGCATCTGCAGTTCCTTCTCAAACAACCCTGCATACCCATATGGCTCTACAAAAGTCTCTTGAATGCCACTGTCGTATCTGCCTCCACCTCCACCCCAAAAGGTACATTTCAGGCACTTTAGACGTTAGACTTTCGGGATACAGCGCAGAAACAGGCCCTAGGGGTCTCCAGGTCTGCGCCGACCAGCGATACCCGTGTCCACTGCCACTATCTTACACACAGGGACAATTTACAATTTTTTACCAAAGCCAATCAGCCTCCAAGCCTGTATATTTTGGAGTGTGGGAGGAAACTGGAGTACCTAGTGGAAGCCCACATGGCCACATGGAGAACGTACAAACTCCGTACAGGCAGCACCCGGGTCTTTGCCACTATAAGGCAGCAACTCTACCGCCATGCCACTGTAGCACCCTACACCTACTTACTGGACTGCTTTTTAGTTTTCAAATTTGCTGTATACTGTATATTCCATTTGTAAATATCTGCAAAGATCTCAGGTGCGGTCTACGTGGAGTTTGCACGTTCCCCCTGTGACCACACGGGTTCAGTGCTCCAGTTTCCACACACACGCCAAACATGTGCGGGGTTTGTAGATTAAGCGGCCTCTGTCAAACTGGCGACGTTGTATAGTGTCTCTATAGACTGAATAAATAGCATCTGTTCTGGCTTAGATTGCTTTGAAGGTTGCATTTAAAGTAATCTTTATTTAGGTCAGATTTAGATATATTAAACTGCCAAGAAGCATTAAGCAAGTTGGGACTCAGGAGAGGTCGAAATATTCATAATTTCATAAGTTCTTGGGACAGAATTAGGCCATTCGGACCATCAAGTCTACTCCACCATTTGATCATGGCTGATCTATCTCTCCCCATTCTCCTGCCTTCTCCCCATAACCTCTGACACCCGTTCTAATCAAGAATCTATCTATCTCTGCCAGAAATAAAGGAACGTCCTTTAATTCTGAGGCTATGACCTCTTGTCCTAGACTCCCGCTAATGAAAACATCCTCTCCACATCCACTCTATCCAGGCTTTTCACTATTCGGTACGTTTCCATAAGGTCCCCCTCATCCTTCTAAACTCCAGCGAGTACAGGCCCAGTGATGTCAAACGCTCAACATATGTTAACCCACTCATTCCTGGGATTATTCTTGTAAACCTCTGATCCTAGTAGATCCTGCAGCCTCTGGTCTTATGGAAACATCCTCTCCACATTCACATTGACTCTATCCAGACCTTGAGACAAGGTTGTTTTCGTGTGACAAGAGTAGAATAATGCCCCTGTCCCACTTAGAAACCTGAACGGAAACCTCTGGAGACTTTGCACCCCACCCAAGGTTTCTGTGCGGTTCCCGGAGGTTGCAGGTGGTTGCCAGAGGTTGCAGGTAGTGGAAGCAGGTAGGGAGACTGACAAAAACCTCCGGGAACCGCACAGAAACCTTGGGTGGGGCGCAAAGTCTCCAGAGGTTTCCGATCAGGTTTCCTAAATGAGACAGGGGCATTAGGCCATTTGGCCCATCAAGTCAACTCCACCATTCAATTATGTATGATCTATCTCTCCCTCCAAACCCCATTCCCCTGCCTTCTCCCCATAACCTCTGACACCCGTACTAATCAATAATCAATCTATCTCTGCCTTTGAAACATCCACTGACTTTGCCTCCACAGACGTCTGTGCATACCGTGCATAATAAAATGAAAGAGATCTGCTTTATGCTTTTTTTCTTGCTTCTAACTTAGTTTTTCTTGCCTCCTTTCTACCTTGGAATAAAGCAGAATCTGCACTGATCACGTAAATCCCTGGTGTCTGATGAAAAGCTGTTTCTGGTGACCCCAGTTGTAATAAAAGTGACCTGGCTGTCATTCAACGTGTGGAGCTTGAAAGCAATTTAATGAACCACCAGGTAACTTTAGTTGGATTGTTGAACTGGATCGGCAGATAGCAGAGCAGCCATTAAGATGGGATGATAATCCCATCACCCTGATAAAAATGTACCAGAATATAAATTCTCTGCTGATGTGAGCCCAGCTGATCTTCTATTCGCGCTTCCTATTAGTTTAGCTTGGTTTAGTTCAGAGACGCAGCGTGGAAACAGGCCCTTCGTCCCACGGAGTCCGCGCCGACCAGCGATCCCCACGCATAAAAACGACTCTACACTCACCATGGGGACAATGTACGTTCACACAAAACCAATTAACCTATCAACCTGCACGTCTTTGGAGTGTGGGAGGAAACCGAAGATCCCGGAGAAAACCTACATGGGCCATGGGGAGATCGTACAAACTCCGTACAGATGAGCGCCCGTTGTTAGGATCGAATCTGAGTCTCTGGTGCTGTGAGGCAGCAGCTCTACCACTATTCCACTATTGATCAAATGCCTAATACACCTTGAATCATGCGCTAAGCATGCAGGTACAGCAGGCAGTGAATAAAGCGAATGGCATGTTGGCCTTTACAACAAGAGGAATCGAATATAGGAGCAAAGAGGTCCTTCTGCAGTTGTACAGAGCCCTAGTGAGACCACACCTGGAGTATTGTGTGCAGTTTTGGTTCCCTAATTTGAGGAAGGACATTCTTGCTATTGAGGGAGTGCAGCGTAGGTTTACAAGGTTAATTCCCGGGATGGCGGGACTGTCATATGTTGAGAGAATGGAGCAGCTGGGCTTGTACACTCTGGAGTTTAGAAGGATGAGAGGGCAGCTCATTGAAACATATAAGATTGTTAAGGGTTTGTACACGCTAGAGGCAGGAAACATGTTCCCGATGTTGGGGGAGTCCAGAACCAGGGGCCACAGTTTGAGAATAAGGAGTAAGCCATTTAGAACTGAGACGAGGATACACTTTTTCTCACAGAGAGTGGTGAGTCTGTGGAATTCTCTGCCTCAGAGGGCGGTGGAGGCACGTTCTCTGGATGCTTTCAAGAGAGAGCTAGATAGGGCTCTTAAAAATAGCCGAGTCAGGTAATTTGGGGAAAAGGCAGGAATGATTTGGGATGATCAGCCATGATCACATTGAATGGCGGTGCTGACTCGAAAGGCTGAATGGCCTACACCTGCACCTATTGTCTATTGTCTATTGAATCAATGTCATCCACGTGATTGTGCTTGATGAAATTGGGAATCTAAATAGAGTACACGTATTTATACGTCACTGAATATGAGATGAAATCCCTTCACTGAAGAATGGTCTCGATCCAAAATGTCATCCATTCTTTGTCACCAGAGATGCTGCAGTTACTCCAGCATTTCTTGTCTATCTTCAGAATAAACCAGCACCTGCAGTTCCTTCCTACACGAAAATCAATTACATTAGAGAAGTACAAGGGTGCCATTTGTAGAGCCAAATAAAAAGTTCCTATTCAGGGCTGTCTGCGTGGAGTGTTGGGCGTAGTGCAAATGGATGGTTTCCATAGACAGACAATAGACATTAGGATGAGGAGTAGGCCGATTCATGGATAAATACATTGTTGCAGCACCGATAAACAATGTGATCATGAGTAAATGATCAATCCACATGAATAAATTTTTTAGGCTCCCCATATCCTCTGTTTGCTATCTTGGGGGGTAAAGGGGGCTCATCTAGGGCTCTCTCCTGGGGCATCCGGAGAACGGTGGCTGGGACGAAGTTCTGGTGAGGTGTCCAGAGTCCTGGGTTCAGACGCGGGCCAACTCTCTGTGTGGAAAGGAGGTGCGGCGGCTTCGACCACCCCAGGCCACAGTGTTTGAACCGGCCTGTTTGCGGGGTTCGGTGAGCTGCGGGACTGTTTGTACCATCGCCCGGTGGGGAGCCTGCACCGCCAGGGAAGATGAGGCATGATTTTGATCATCCCACAGTCAGGAGGTGTTTGGAGGACTCACTGTACCTGGATGTTAATTCTGTTTATTGTTGTTTATTATTGTATCCCCTTAGTATGACAAGGGCCGACATCGTTCAGACCTCTTAAGGTCTAGCAATAAAGGAAATTGGCAATCAATAAATACCCTCTGTGTCACTGTGAAATTCCAGAGATTGCACACCACTCTCGAAGTGTGAAAAAAGTTCTCATCAAACGTTTTAAAGGATTTCCCCTTTGTTCTCCCGCTGTTCGACCCCTTGGTTCCCCAACGACAGGTCCTCCTTTGTCGGAGACAATCGTCCAAAATCACCTTAAGAATTTTGTAAGTTTCTATAATCTGGGGGGGGGGGGGGGAATCTTCTAAATATCTAGAGAGTAAAGTAGAACCAAATCTAAATTGATTTGTGTTGGGTTAGTGCAAATGGATGGTTTATAGACGATAGACAATAGGTGCAGGAGTAGGCCATTCAACCCCGCCATTCAGCACCGCCATTCAATGTGATCATGGCTGATCATCCACAATCCTGCCTTCTCCCCATATCCTCTGACTGCTATCTTTAAGAGCCCTATCTAGCTCTCTCTTGAAAGCATCCAGAGAACCTGCCTCCACTGCCCTCTGAGGCAGGGAATTCCACAGACTCACAACTCTCTGTGTGAAAAGGTTTTTCCTCGTCTTCGTTCTAAATGGCTTACTCCTTATACTTAAACTGTGGCCCCTGGTTCTGGACTCCCCCAACATCGGGAACATGTTTCCTGCCTCTAGTGTATCCAAACCCTTAATAATTTTATATGTTTCAATAAAATCCCCTTTCATCCTTCTAAACTCCAGAGTATATAGTCTAAAAAGTATAATTTTTAGACTTTAGAGATAAAGTGGAAACAGGTCCTTCTGCCCACTGAGTCCACGCCGAACACCAATTGCCCCGTCCACCAACATTATTCTACACACACCAAGGACAATTTTTACCAAAGCCAATTAACTTACAAACCTGTACGCCCTTGAAGTGTGGACGGAAACCGGAGCACCCGGAGAAAACCCCATGTAGTCACAGGGAAAATGTACAAACTTCATACAGACAGCACCTGGGGTCTCTGGTGCTGTAAGGCAGCAGTTCAACTGCTGTGCCACCGTGCAACTGGGTGATTGATTGTCAGTGTGAGATAGGTTGGCCAAAGGGCTGTTTCTGTACTGCATCTCTTTTTGACAAAAAGGTTAGACTTCGGTTCAGTAAGTCGTGTGTATTTACAGTCATGAGCTTTGTTTTTTAGTTTGTTTAGGTTTATTATTGTCACATGTACCGAGGTACAGTGAAGAGCTTTTATTGCATGCTAAACAAACGGATCAGATAAGATCAGATAATATCAGAGCTTACTGTAAATTAATGAATGAATGAATGAATGGAAATGTTTATTGGCCAAGCATTCACATACAAGGAATTTGCCTTGGTGCTCCACCCGCAAGTGACAATATGACATACAGTGACAGTTGGGAGTGACACATAAAACAATAAACATTTATAATAAAACATTATTGATTGAACATATATTCACTGGAATTTAGAAGTGGGCTTATATTCAGTGGAATTTAGAAGGATGAGAGGATATCTTATAGCAACATATAAAATTCTTAAGGGATTGGACAGGCTAGGTGCAGGAAAAATGTTCCCCATGTTGGGGGAGTCCGGAACCAGGGGTCACAGATTAAGAATAAGGGGTACGCCATTTATGACTGAAATGAGGAAAAACTTTCACCCAGAGAGTTGTGAATCTGTGGAATTCTCTGCCACAGAAGGCAGTGGACGCCAATTCACTGGATATTTTCAAGAGTGAGTTAGATATAGCTAATGGAATCAAAGGATATGGGGGAAAAAGCAGGAACGGGGTACTGATTTTGGATGATCAGCCATGATCATATTGAATGGCGGTGCTGACTCGAAGGGCCAAATGGCCTACTCTTGCACCTATTTTCAATGTTTCTATGTTTCTATATGACTATAAATAAATAAATACAATAGTCACACTCAAGTACAATGCGTAGAGCAAAGTAGAAGAAGTGCCGACTATAGTTCTCAGCATTGTAGCACATCAGTTCCAGAGACAAAGTCCAGTGTCCGCAATTGAGGTGGAGACATTCTCCCGTCTCATGGAAGGATCGTTCAGAAGCTTGGTAACAGAGGGGAAGAAGCTGTTCGTGAGTCTGGTGGTGTGCATTTCTTTTTGAAACTTCCAGCATTTTCTGTTTTTATTTCAAATTTCCGGCATGTTTTTTTTTTGTTTTTTTTAAGGTATTTTAAAATCACTTAATCCAGACCGATATGACATTGAAAATGAAAAGAGTTAAAACGAGAGGTTGCGTGTTCAGTTGAAAAAATCATTTAAAGATATTTCCGTATGATTATAGAAATCTAATAAAGAAAAATGTGGATTCTGTCACACAAATATTAATAATCTTTACTTATAATTTTTTACCATCTGTTTGTACTTATTCAATCATTGTGTCATTTATTAATTCCAAAGGTTATGCCTCCATTGTTTGTCATAATACAGTTGCACAGTCTGGCTTTTATAACAAACTAGACTAAGTGGGACCCGTTGGGTCCCAGCATCACACGGGAGTGCTGGTCCCCCAACACAATATTCCACCTCTCCACCAATTCCAATATTGCTGGCCAGTGGGGGGGTTTCTGGAGCAGACATTATGGGCTGAATGGATTCATGGACATGGGCTGGATTCTTGGGCCGGCAGCTCAGTCACTCTGGCCGGGCAGCTCAGTCCCTCAGGCTGCTGTGCACTGAAGGAACTGGTTTCCAGAGGGCTAGATGGACATTGTGGACTGAATGGATTTTTGGACTTGCAGTTCACTAAGTCATGGGTGGTGGGCTGGCACTTCAATCACTTACAGCTGGTGGGCTGGCATTTCACATACTCATGGCTGGTGGGCTGGCAGCCCAGTCACTCACAGCTGGTGGTGGCAGTTCACTCAGTCACCCCTCTTCCCTTCTCCCCCCCACTCTGCTCCATGCCATTCCCCTCCCCCACACGCATTCAGTCCATCTCCCCTCAATCTCCCCCATGCACTCTTAGTGGCTCTCTATACACATGCACACACACACACACACTCAAACACAGACACTCACACACTCATCCACAGACACTTACACAGACACAGCAACTCATTCATAAACATGCACAGACAGACACTTTAGAAGCAATAGAGATACTATCTGCAAGCTTTTTAGAACCAATAGACATTTTTTTGCAAGCTTTAGAACCAATAGACATTTTTTGCAAGCATTTTAGAATCAAAAAAGACACATTCTGCAAGCACTCTCCACACACACACTGGTAGGCCACGAGGACGGGTCGAAGCTGCAGCCCGGAGAAAAGCCAACTCTCCAACCAGGTAGGGACCCTGAAAGGTAGTTTCCCCCTTCCCCCCCCCCCCCCCCCCCCCCCCCCACCCCCCACCACATAAAAAAGTCTAGACCTCAAACAAAACACTTTAACTAACAAAATAAAAATAAAAGGATGAAAAGACAGACAGCTGCTGGCTGGGCAGCCGTGAACAGGACAGCGCCCCCTTCCTCCTGACCTATATAGAAAGCATGTTATCAGGATGCATCCCAGCTTGGTTTGGGAACAGCTACCTTAATCGAAGACCATAAGAAATTGCAGAGAATTGTGGACGCAGCCCAGACCATCACACAAACCAACCTCCCTTCCATTGACTCCATTTACATCTCACGCTGCCTCGGCAAGGCCAGCGGCAGAATTAAGGATGAGTCACACTCTGTTCACTCCTTCTTCACCCCTCTCCCATCAGGCAAGAGGTTTAGAAGTTTGGAAACGCACACCTCCAGATTCAGGGGCAGTTACTTCTCAGCTGCTATCAGGCTACAGAACCATTCTCTCACCTGAGAGCTGTCCTGCTCTGCCATCTATCTCACTAAAGACCCTCGGGACTATATTTAATCATACTTTACTGGACATTATCTTTCACTGAAAACCATTTCCTTTATCGTGTATCTGTACAGTGTGGACAGCTCGATTGTAATCACGTTTGGTCTTGCTGCTGGCTGGTTGGCACGAAACAAAAATACCTCGGTACACGTGACAATAAGCTAAACTAAACTAAGAGGTAATTTGCTGCAGCGATTAGACTACCTGCATGTCAGCAGTAGATACCTGGGACTACCTTACCATAGAGGGAGTAGAGAGAAGGCTCACTAGACTGATTCATGGGATGGCAGGGCTTTCATATGAAGAAAGACTGGATAGACTCGGCTTGTACTCGCTAGAATTCAGAAGATTGAGGGGGGATCTGATAGAAACTTACAAAACTCTTAAGAGGTTGGACAGGCGAGATGCAGGGAGATTGTTCCCGATGTTGGGGAAGTCCAGAACAAGGGGTCACAGTTTAAGGATAAGGGGGAAGTCTTTTAGGACCAAGATGAGAAAATCATTTTTTACACACAGAGTGGTGAATCTGTGGTATTCTCTGCTACAGAAGGTAGTTGAGGCCAGTTCATTGGCAATATTTAAGAGGGAGGTAGATGTGGCCCTTGTGGCTAAAGGGATCAGGGGGTATGGAGAGAAGACAGATACTGAGTTGGATGATCAGCCATGATCATATTGAATGGCGGTGCAGGCTCAAAGGGCCGAATGGCCTACACCTGCACCTATTTTCTATGTTTCTATGTTGCTATGAAGCAGGGAAAGTTAGACACAAAATGCTGGAGTACCTCCGCAGGGCAGGCAGCATCTCTGGAATGGGTGACGTTTCAGGTCGAGACCCTTCTTCAGACTGCTACACAACACCAAGGCACACAAAGGGTCTTAAGCTGTTCGGCATCTTGAGATAGATGCTCGGTGCAGGTTTAATTTTTGATACATCAATAAGAAACCAATTTTCTGCACTGATTGATCAGGAGACTGGTATTGGTCACTGAATTCACAGATCCATAAAGAATTCAGCATCGTGTCTGATAAGCAACTCAAAATACACTCCCAAGGGGTAACAGGATGACGCACTGGCAAATAACTTCTCTAAAAACTTTTGAAGTGAATAATTATAAATCTATTTATTATATTCAACTTTCTATTTTCTTGTATGGATGCTGATCAAAATTTTCACTGTGTGTTTCAGTTGAAAATCCCTCCTTATCTCCTTCCTAAAAGATCGTTCTATAATAGAAAGATTAAACGAGAATTTAACGTTTGAAGTCTGATCTTTATTTTATGAGAAGTTGGAGTAAGAGACTACGTGAAGAACCTGCCAGCCCGCATGCGCGCCAATCTTCAAAGCAACTGTATGAAACCACAGATCACTTGCACCAAATTAAACTTTATAACAAGAGGAATCGAATATAGGAGCAAAGAGGTCCTTCTGCAGCTGTACAGAGCCCTAGTGAGACCACACCTGGAGTATTGTGTGCAGTTTTGGTCCCTGAATTTGAGGAAGGACATTCTTGCTATTGAGGGAGTGCAGCGTAGGTTTGCAAGGTTAATTCCCGGGATGGCGGGACTGTCATATGCTGAGAGAATGGTACAGCTGGCCTTGTACACTATGGAGTTTAGAAGGATGAGAGGGGATCTCATTGAAACATATAAGATTGTTAAGGGCTTGGACACACTAGAGGCAGGAATCATGTTCCCGATGTTGGGGGCAGTCCAGAACCAGGGGCCATAGTTTAAGAATAAGGAGTAAGCCATTTAGAACGGAAACGGGGAAACATTTTTTCTCACAGAGAGTGAGTGGTGAGTCGGTGGAATTCTCTGCCTCAAAGGGTGGTGGCGGCAGGTTCTCTGAATGCTTTCAGGAGAGAGCTCGATAGGGCTCTTAAAAATAGGGGTCGCAGTTTAAGAATTAGGGGTAGGCCATTTAGGACTGAGATGAGGAAAAACGTTTTCACGCAGAGAGTTGTGAGTCTGTGGAATTCTCTGCCTCAGAAGGCGGTGGAGGCCGGTTCTCTGGATACTTTCACGAGAGAGCTAGATAGGGCTCTTAAAGAAAGTGGCGTCAGGGGATATGGAGGGCTGGCAGGAACGGGGTACTGATTGGGGATGAACAGCCATGATCACATTGAATGGCAGTGCTGGCTCGAAGGGCCAAATGGCCTACTCCTGCACCTATTGTCTAATGTCTATTGTCTAAACTATAGAAAGATTAATAACGCTTGACTTACCGAATCATCTTGATGAAATTCAGGGGTAGGAGTGGAGGGCACGTAATCTCTCACTCCAAATTATCATAAAGTAAAGATCAAATTTCAAACGGTAAGTTCTCGTTTAATCTTTCTAATTAATTTCGAAGTCTCTTGATGAGACTACGTGAAGCCTTCGAAGCCCTGTGGTTTCATGCAGTAAACCAATCTGTATGTGAAAACACTAAACAGATAAACCATAAATTGTAGAAAAAGCATGGGCCATTAACAACATGATGCTAACTTTACATACATGTACATCACCCTTACTTGGACCTCAGTCCCAATTGCCTTTGGGTTAGACAATAGCTCATGCGACACTGTTCAGAATCCTATCTACAACCGTCCAGATATGTTCAACAAAATTGTATAACTTCTGAAAGTGAGCTTATCTGAGCCTCCTGCTGTTGCAAGAAAGTGATCAAATAGGAATATCCATTCTATTGGCTGCTGACGATCCAGCAACCCTGGTAGAGCGAGACTTGAAATGATTTGTATTCACTCCCGCTTTCAGCTGCTTACACTCTATCCATCTTGAAATAGTCTGCACCAACAATCTCTTGTGAAACTATTATATAACTATGTAGAAACTGTGTGGCTGTAGATATGATCAAGGCAGTTTCTAAGCAAGCACTTGCTATAAAAACCACCAAGGCTGCCAATAAAATAATAGACAAAAGATGATTATCATCCCTCCGCCACCATGATCCAGCAACCCCTGAGACGGACACCATCAAAAATGGCCTTAGGCAGATGATCAGTAGTGTCAACTGACCCTAGACTTTGCTCTGTCCCCTTGGCTCAGGCATGGTGGCCAGCTGGGGAACATACTGAGTATGTGGTGTGCGCTCTCTCCATAGTGAGCACTAAAACCTGCGAATAAAAAGCCCTCTGGCTTGGTTTAATTGTGTAGGCCTGGTGATCTAACCAGCCTCAGTGTAATGGTATCTGCCACTCATTTGGTAGTGATGATATGCATGCAGGTAAACGGGAGTCTTACCCACAATGGGTGTCTTTACCACACCAGCCGCAGCCTTGAATTCCTCTTGCAAGTCTTTTACTTGCTAGCCCAAGTCTTCTCCAAAGAGATACTTGCAGACTGCACATAATAGCCTTGCACATAATTTGCATATATTGGGTTGATCTCAGGCCTATACCTTCCTAACACAATTTGAGTTTAGACTGTGCATTACACAAACGTGCTAAGGTGTCTACTGCAATTCAGACAGCTGAGTTCCCTGCACTGACCTTGCAAATGCTGTAATCCTTCTTTGAGAATTATCTGAACTCACTGGTTTTAAGCCTTTTGACTTTGTTTTACCCTTCAGATAGCCCCCAATGGTAGCGTTAACCTACGGGCCTCCAATGTCTGGCAGAAATCAGGACTAGCATACTATCCAGCAGTGTTCTGCATGATCTTCTCAATCAACTGATGAGAAGTCAAATAACTCTCAAGAGAGAGTTAGATTTAGCTCTTGGGGCTAACGGAATCAAAGGATATGGGGAAAAGCAGGAAAAGGATACTGATTTTGGATGATCAGCCATGATCATATTGCATGGGGGTGTTGGCTCGAAGGGCTGAATGGCCTACTCCTGCACTAATTTTCCATGTTTCTCTTAAAATGTAATGGATAATAATAAAATTTAGTTTAGTTTAGTTTAATAATACAGCGCGGAATCAGGCCCTTCAGCCCACCGAATCTGCACCTACCAGCGATCCCCGCACATTAACACACGCCAACACACACTAGGGACAATTTACACTTATACCAAGTATACAAACGCAAGCCAATTAACCTACAAACCTGCACGCCTTTGGAGTGTGGGAGCAAACGGAAGATCTTGGAGAAATTCCATATGGTCATGGCGAGAACGTACAAACTCCATATACAGACAGCGCCCATATCTGGGATCGAACCCAGGTCTCTGGTGCTGCAAGTTCTGTAAGGCAGCAACTCTACCATGGCGCCACCGTTCCACCCACAAAGTGTACAGATAATTCTGTAAAGGAAGAAACTACAGATGCTAGTTTACACTGAAGACAATTCCCAGTCTCTCTATCCCTTCCCCACCCTCGTCATCCTGCTAGTTTTACTGTTTGTAACCCTTCGTTATCACCTCCACTGCAGTCAACAATGGACCATTGTGGGCTCGTTGTTCATCGGTGCCGGCTCTGATCTGTTGTGTACTTTTTCATACATCTAGCTTCCCTCTCTCCTGACTCTCAGTCTGAATAAGAGAAAAACTGAATCAATCCCAAAATGAGTGTTTAATTTTCTTCAATTGATCTTGCTCCATCTTGTGCTAAAGCTGTTGCAGTAACATATGTCTCTTGTATCAAAGGAGACATGAAGGCTCTGGGAAAAATAATGTGAAATGTTGGGCTTGACAACACTTCTCATCCTGTAAACCTCCAGTTCCTGAGTCTGAAAAACTTGCCACCTGTTTGCCAACATCCACAGGGTTATGGTGGCACTGGGTAAGGACTTGTACTTTAGAGAAAAGAAGATTAAATAAAGTTTGTGGTGCACATGCAGGATGTAAAGTTCTACGCTGCTGCATTATAATGTTATTCCCACTATATGTTTGAATGAATGAACGAATGCATGAATGCAAGAATGAATGAATGATTGAATGATTGAATGAATGATTGAATTATACTTCATTGTCACAGGTGACGAGTCACAGTGATATTCTTTGTTTTGCGTACCCAAGGTATGCAAAGTGTCACCACATAAAGGGCACTGACAAAGTCACAAAGTGTCCCACAAAGAACATCACAGGGAATAAAGTATCATTCATTCATTCTATTTATTTCTTGATAAGAATTGTGTCGAGGAGACACGTTGGTACAGTGGTAGAGTTGCTGCCTTACAGTGCTAGAGATCCGCATTCGATCCTATGGGTACCGTCTGTGCAGAGTTTGTACCTTCTCCCTGTTTACCACGTGGATTTCCTCTGAGATCTTCGGTTTCCTCCCACACTACAAAGATGTACAGGATTGCAAGTTCATTGGATTGGTATATATATAAATTGTCCCCAGTGCATGTAGGATAGTGTTAATGTGGGCGGAGATCGCTGGTCGGCGCGGACGGGGTTGGCCGATGTGGCTGATTCCGCGCTGTCTCTCTAAACTAAAAAAAGATGCTGCCTAACTCAGCATCTAAGAAGCAAAAGAGCCCAGCGCTGAATTGTCATATGCACCAGGAACCGAACAATGAAGTTCATACGTTACAGCCCATTATCGCAATAACGCAAAAAATAAATACGCAATAACAGCATAATTTATTGTGTATTTTTTGCAACCACTCTATAATAGTGTAAATTTAAATACATACTAAATTCAATGCAAGACCTATCGTGGATCATTGTAGAGTTAGGGTTGTGGTTATGGAGAGGGGCGTAGTTCAAGATCCTGATGGTTCCAATCCAATCCAATCCAACTTTATTTGTTAAGCACTTTAAAACAGCCAATGTTGACCAAAGAGCTGTACAGAAGAATAAACAAGACATCATAAACAGACATCATAACAGCTCACATGAGGCGCAAAAATTACATATGAAATACAACAATAAATTACAAGACATGAGTAAAAATAATAGCCACGGAATGAAAGCAATCAAAAAAAAAAAAAAAAAAAAAAAAAAAATATATATATATATATATATATATATACACACATATGGTTGATGGAAGGAATTTGTTCTTGAACATGGAGGTCGCGGTTCCTAGAGCCCTGTGCCTTTTTCCTGATGGTAGCAACAAGTTGAGACTGTCCCCAGGGTTGAGTGGTTTGAAGATGATAATTCAGAAGATTGAGGGGGCATCTGATAGAAACTTACAAAATTCTTAAGGGGTTGGACAGGCTAGATGCAGGAAGATTATTCCCGATGTTGGGGAAGTCCAGAACAAGGGGTCACAGTTTAAGGATAAGAGGGAAGTCTTTTAGGACCGAGATGAGAAAAACATTTTTCACACAGTGAGTGTTGAATCTGTGGAATTCTCTGCCGCAGAAGGTAGTTGAGGCCAGTTCATTGGCTATATTTAAGAGGGAGTTAGATGTGGCCCTTGTGGCTAAAGGGATCAGGGGGTATGGAGAGAAGGCAGGTACGGGATACTGAGTTGGATGATCAGCCATGATCATATTGAATGGCGGTGCAGGCTCGAAGGGCCGAATGGCCTACTCCTGCACCTATTTTCTATGTTTCTATGTTTTTATGCTTCCAGGAACTCCCTTCAATGCTAGGAGGTCAATGCCTGTGATGAACTCGGCAATGTCCTTCTGCAGTCCCCTTTACAGTTTAGTTTTGTTTATTGCCACGTTTACCGAGGTACAGTGAAAGAATTTTCACAGTAATTCCGAGGGTGTTTAAGTTAGAGTCAGGGCATCATCGGGTCATAGAGTGATACAGTGTGGAAACAGACCCTTCAGCCCAACTTGCCCACACCGACCAACATGTCCCATCTCCACTAGTCCCACCTGCCTGCGTTTGGCCCACATCCCTCTAAACCTGTCCTATCCATGTACCTGTCTAAAGGTTTCTTAAATGTTTTGATAGTATCTGCCTCATCCACCTCCTCTGGCAGCTCGTTCCATGCACCCACCACCCTTTGTATGAAAATATTACTTACTCGGTTCCTATTCAATCATTCCCCCGTCACCTTAAACCAATGTACTCTTGTTCCCGATTCTCCTACCCTGGGTGAAATACTTTATGCGTTTACCCTATTTATTCCACTCATGATCTTGTACACCTCTGTAAGATTACCCATCAGCCTCTAGCACTCCAAGGAATAAAGTCCTCGCCTGCTAAATCTCTTCCTATTACTCAGCCCAGCGGAGTTACAGGAGGGAGCAGGCACAATGTCACAGCGGTAAAGTTGCTGCCTCACAGCACCAGAGACCTGGGTTCAATCCTGACTATACGTGCTGTCCGTAAGGAGTTTGCACGTTTTGTCCGTGACCTCGTGGGCTTTCTCCAGGTGGTCCGGTTTCATCCCACACTCCAAAGACATACAGGTTTGTAGGTTAATTGGCTTCCGTAAATTGGCCGTATTGTGTGTAGGATAGAACGCATGTACGGGTGATCATTGGTCAGCCTGGACCCACTGGGCTGAAGGGCCTGTTTCCGCGCTGCATCTCTAAACTAACCTAGACTAAAGTATGGACTAATTAGGGACAGTCAGCCTGACTTTGTCCAGGGCAGTTCATGTCCTTTGAATTGAAGTTTCTTTGCACAGAGAATGACGAGTGCCTGGAACATGTTGTCAAGACTGGTAGAGCAGATACAATAGTGGCATTTAAGAGGCTTTGAGATAGGCACACGGATATGCTGGGAAAAGGGAGATATGGATAGTTAATAGTCAATTTTATTCGTCACATGCACCCGAAGGTGCAGTGAAATGATTTTGCCAGCAGCGGTACAGTTAAAAAAGAACACACGATACACATTACGATTTAAAACCAACATCCACCACAGCATTCTTCACTGTGGTGGAAGGCACAAAGTACAGTCAGTACTCCTCCTTGTTCACCCATGTACTGGCACAGACATTGTGAGCTGAAGGGCTGCACTGTTCTATATTCTATGACCCATAGTCAGATCAGCAATAATTCTATTGAACACAAGCACGAGCTGAAGGGACCAAATACTCTTTTCCTTCTTTCCTCGCAAGTTCATGAGTTATTAGACCAGATTCGGCCCATCACGTCTACTCTGCCATTCAATCATGCTGATCTATCTTCCCTCAGCACCCCATTCTCGTGCCCTCTCCCGATAAACTCTAACACACTAAAGGGTCTGTCCCACTTTCACGACCTAATGCACGACCTCTGTGGAGTTTGCCCTTGACTCGTACACGCAGCATGGTTGTCACGAGGTGGTAGGAGGTGGTAGGTAGGTCGTAGGTAGGTTGTGATGCTAGTCGTAGGCTCTCGTGGCATCAAGTAGGTTGGGACGTTTTTCTAGCCTGATGAAAAATGTCCACGAGTAAAAAAGGTCGTGAATTAGGTCATGAAAGTGGGACAGGCCCTTTACCATATTTTGAGTTCTCACAAAATACACCAGAAATAGACCTTAAATCTTTTGGGCAGCCACGGTGTGGGCAAGTTGAGCCGAAGAACCTGTTTCCACGCTGTATCTCTCTTTGACTCGGATTCGATCCTGAGTACGGGCCTTTTCTGTACAGACTTTGTACGTTCTCCCCGTGACCACGTGGGTTTTCTCCGAGATATTCGAGTTCCTCCCACGCTCCAAAGATGTATAGGTTTGTAGGTTAATTGGCTTGGTAAATGTGTAAAAAAGTATCCCTGGTGTGTGTCGAGTAGTGTTAGTGAGCGGGGATCACTGGTCGGTGCGAACTCGAAGGCCGAACGGCCTGTTTCTGTGCTGTATTTGTAAACTAAACTAAACTAAAGTTACAGTAAGAGTGAATAAGGAAGTGTAAGAAGTATGACATTGCATTGCAACTCCACTAATCAGGCAGCTCTCTCTCATGTTCTGCACAAAAGGCAGGTTAATTTGGCAGCCCTGAGTGGTGTTCCCGTGGAATTTATCTGGATATGATTTCATATTGGCATATTGGAATTATGACTTAATTCAGGAGTAATTCTGAACACAGGAAAAAAAGCAATTTAGTGCTCCAGTGCACAGAGAGGTTATTGCCCATATTGTTTTCATAATTGTGCCCTTACTCACACAAGTCAAGAACTACATGCCTCAAATTTGAAGAAAATTTCATCGGGCTTGGCAGTGCAACAGTATCTTGGTGCAACCCCTCTGACAGACTCGGTGATATAGAGACACAGCACAGCGCGTTAGGGCAATGATATTGCTGTCTCCGTCCAGTCCCGCCATTATACTGGCTACTCAAGAGGTCATGGAGTGCATATGCAATCTGCGTGCTGCCATACAAGATATTTAGGGCTCATCTGTAAATCACCAAGGCCCTAAATCGAAAGTGGATCTACAAGATTTTACAAGATACATTTAATTGTCATTTGGACCCCTTGAGGTCCAAATGAAATGCCGTTTCTGCAGCCATACATTACAAACAAATAGACCCAAGACACAACACAACTACATAAAAACATAGACAGAAAATAATAAAACGCGGATGGGCTGCAGAGGCCGCTGCTGACGAGAGTCGCGCCGCCCACCGGTTCTAGGAACACAAATTCGCTGTGATGGAAGGCCAAACAAACTTATGTCTCCACTGCACTCTCCCCCCCCCGATGTCAGAGTCAAAGTCAAAGTCAAAGCCCCCGGCTGGCGATGGCGATTGTCCCGCGGCTGGCGATGGCGATTGTCCCGCGGCGAGGTCGCACACCGGGTCTTGGTGTTAGAGCCCCCGGCGTGCGCTCGCAGAGTCCCGCGGCCATTCCAAGCCGCGCGGGGCGGTGATGTCAGGCCCCGCTCCAGGAGCTCCTCGACCCCGCAACTCGGGCGGGGGAAGTCGCCATTGCGAGAGCCCTGAAACCTGCAGTTGAAGCCTCCGACTCTCCGGTCGGGCCGCAGCAGCAGCAGCAGCAGCGCTCCTGCACCGCTCCACCCGCTCCGGACTCGGCCAGCTCCGCGACGGTGAGGTGAGTCGTCAGCACCAGAGTCCTCGGTCTCTTCCTGTTGCAGGCCGCTCCTCATTGCAACCCCAACGATAACGGGGACCCGACGAGAAAAGGTCGGGTCTCCCGTGCAGGGAGAGATTTAAAAGTTTCCCCCCCCCTCCCACACACACACACCCCAACAAAAAATAACAAAAACTACATAAAAACATAGACAGAAAATAATAAAACGCGGATGGGCTGCAGAGGCCGCTGCTGACGAGAGTCGCGCCACCCACCGGTTCTAGGAACACAAATTCAAAGTCCTGTAATTTTGTGACCTCTTGTGATACCAGATCAATGCATAGAGTCATAGAGTGATACTGTGTGGAAACAGGCCCTTCAGCCCAACTTGCCCACACTGGCCAACATGTCCCAGCTACACTAGTCCCACCTGCCTGCGTTTGGTCCATATCCCTCCAAGCCTATCCTATCCATGCACCTGCCTAAAGGGCCTGTCCCACTTGGGCGACCTAATCCGCGAGTTCTGGCGAGTTTGCCCTCGACTCATACTCGCAGCATGGCCGACACAAGGTCATAGGAGGTCTTTGTTAAGTCCCTGTCCCACTTTCCCGAGTTACTCACGAATTCTCCCGAGTTTTCCCCTTGATTCAAACTCGGAGAATGTCCGTAGCGAGTCCGTAGCGAGTCCGTAGGAGTCCGTAGATATTTCGTAGCGGCTCGTAATGCCAGCCGTAGGTACTCGGGGCATCAGTTGAGTGGGGACGTTTTTCAGCATGTTGAAAAATGTCCATGAGTAAAAAAAGTAGCCCCGAGTACTTACTGTATGGCTGGCATCTCCGAGTTTGAATCAATGGGAAAACTGGGGAGAATTCGTGAGTAACTCGGGAAAGTGGGACAGGGCCTTAACTCTCCTTCATGCTCGAGAGTAGACCTCGTGTACTCAAGGCCTCAGCTAGGTCGCGGTGCATTTTTCAACATGTTGAAAAATGCCCGCGAGTTAAAAGGTCTCCATGGAAAAAATGTATACTCTCCCAACTCTCCCAATTTTGTTAGCCCTTGCTGTCTCCTCCCCTTCCTCAGCCCTCGGCCACCTCCTCCTCCTTTTTCCTTTCTTCTCCCCGACCCCCCCCATCAGTCTGAAGAAGGGTTTCGGCCCGAAACATTGCGTATTTCCTTCGCTCCATAGATGCTGCTGCACCCGCTGAGTTTCTCCAGCATTTTTGTGTACCTTCGATTTTCCAGCATTTGCAGTTCCTTCTTAAACACTTTGAGTCTTTTGTTCTGTAAGAAAAAAACACTGTCTGTTGCATAAGGTATGCATAAAATCCCATGGCGTTATTTTGTACAGGAAGGGTTCTGGTGTTGTGGTCAATATTTATCCATTGGTCAATATGATAGAGGCTGATTATCTCATTGTTTCATGTTAGTATTTATTTCAGCTTGTGCTGTGCACTGTTTCGACATTCCAGCAAAGAGTGGCTTCAAAGAACCTCTATTGGTTTGATGGGCAATGGGATATCCACAAAGTTATGATAAATACTGCCTAAGTGCAAGACTTATTTTTGTTTTCTTTGTTTATTGATCAGTTCACTCTTAGTGGTCCTTGTTTCTTGAAGTCTAAACGCCGGCCTTTCTCCCATTTTAAGATGTTTCTTTAAATCTCAACTCTCCTTTCCTGTCACAGTAGGAAATCTAACTTAGTCATGTTCCGGCAAAAAAAATACTTGAGATGCCATGTTAATGTTAAGCAGGTCTACAAAGGAAAGTCGGAAGAAAGGTCCTGACCAGCAACATCAGCTATCCTTGTTCTCTGGAGATGTTACCTGACCCGCTGAGGTGCTCCAGCACTCTGTGAAACATCACCTATCCATGTTATCCAGAGATGCTGCCTGACCCGCTGAGTTACCCGCTGAGTTACTCCAGCACTCTGTGACCTTTTGTGTAAATATCTTAGAATCATAGAAACATAGAAAATAGGTGCAGGAGTAGGCCATTCGGCCCTTCGAGCCTGCACCGCCATTCAATATGATCATGGCTGATCATCCAACTCAGTATCCCATACCTGCCTTCTCTCCATGCCTCCTGATCCCTTTAGCCACAAGGGCCACATCTAACTCCCTCTTAAAATAGCCAATGAACTGGCTTCAACTACCTTCTGTTGCCGAGAATTCCAGAGATTCACCACTCTCTGTGTAAAAAATGTTTTTCTCATCTCGGTCCTAAAAGATTTCCCCCTTATCCTTAAACTGTGACCCCTTGTTCTGGAAGCCCTTGATCTTCTCGAGGTATGCTGTCATTCTCGAGGTGTGCTGACCTTCACGAGGTATACTGACCTTGGGCGGCACGGTGGCGTAGTGGTAGATTTGTTGCCTTATAACACTTACCGCTCCAGTCTTGAGTTTGTACGTTCTCCCCGTGACGTACGTGGGTTTTCTTCGAGAACTTTGGTTTTCTCCCACACTACAAAGACGTGCAGGCTTGTAGGTAATTGGCTTGGTTTAAATGTAAAAATAGTCCTGAGTATAGGACACTATTAATGTGTGGGGATCACTGGTCTATGAGGACTCGTTGGGCCAAAGGGCCTGTTTCCAAGTCAAGTCAAGTCAAGTTTATGTGTCACATACACATACGAGATGTGCAGTGAAATGAAAGTGGCAATGCTCGCGGACTTTTGTGCAAAAGACAAACAACAAAACAACCAAACAAATTATAAACACAATCATAACACACATATTCTTTTACATAATAAATAATGGAAGGAAAAACGTTCAGTAGAGTTAGTCCCTGGTGAGATAGGCATTTACAGTCCGAATTGCCTCTGGGAAGAAACTCCTTCTCAACCTCTCCGTTCTCACCGCACGCTGTATCTCTAAACTAAACTAAACTAAACTTAAACGCAAAATGCTGGAGTAACTCTGCAGGACAGGCAGCATCTCTGGAGAAAAGGAATAGGTGATGTTTTGTGTCGGGACCCTTTTTCAAAACAAACTAAACATCTTCAGTTCCTTGTTTCTACAGTTTCTTGTTCTTCATGCGGTAATTTCATGCTGGAAATTATTTTTTGTTTACCAAGCGGTTTGATGTTGTAAAACTTGATATTTTGGCCTCAGTTCAGTTCAGCTCAGCTCAGTCTAGTTTATTGTCACGTGTACTGAGGTACAGTGAAAAGCTTTTGTTGTGTGCCAACCAGTCAGTGGAAAGACAATACATGATTACAAATGAGCCATTCACAGTGTACAGATACATGATAAGGGAATAACTTTTAGTGCAAGGTAAAGCCAGCCAAGTCCGATCAAAGATAGTCCAAGGGTCACCATCGAGGTAGATAGTAGTTCAGGATCGCTCTCTGGTTGTGGTGGGATGGTTCAGTTGCCTGATAACAGCTGGGAAGCAACTGTCCCTGTATCTGGAGTTGTGCGTTTTCACACTTCTGTACCTCTTGCCCGATGGGAGAGGGGAGAAGAGGTAGTGGCCAGGGTGCGACCTCTCTTTGATTACGCTGGAGGCCTTCAGGAATTCTACCCACAAGAAGCATTGAACCAATGATCTGGGATAACCTTGTGCCTGATTTGAAAGCAGTGGATTATTAATGAACTTTCACTGCACTGTCCAAAGTGAAAGCACCTGGGGAGCACGGTGATGCTGCAGTGGTGTTGCTGCCTCACAGCACCAGAGACCCAGGTTCTATCCTGTGCCCGGGTGCCGTCTGTATGGATTTTCTACATTCTCCCCGTGAACTGTGTGGGTTTTCTCCAGCTGCATCGGATTCCTCCCACATTCCAAAGATGTGCGGGTTTACAGTTTAATTGGCCTCTGTGACTTGCTACGAGAGTGTAGGGAATGAATGAAAACGGGATAACGAAGAACTAGTGAGAACCGGTGATAAATTATCGGCGTGGACTCTTTGGGCTGAAGGACCCATTTGCTTGCTGTGTCTCTGGAATAAACATAGTGAAGGGATGACACTATGGCGCACCTGTAGAAAGTTGCGGCCTCACAGCGCCAGACACCTGGGATTGATCCTGGCTACGGCTGCTGTCTGTACGGAGTTTGTACGTACCCCCCGCGACCTGCGTGGGTTTTCTCCGGGTGCTCCTGTTTCCTCCCACACTCCAAAGACGCACAGGTTTGTAGATTAATTGGCTTGGGTAAAGACTGTAAATTGTCCCTAGTGTGTGTAGGATAGTGCTAGTATGGGGATGTATGGGGGTGTTTTGCGTTTTAAATAGTCAATTATTGGGTCTTTTTTAAGTATTTATTGCTTTCATGTATTGTCCACATTGTATTTTATGTATTTCTTGTCTGCTTTTATTCTGAATGTGTGGGTTTGGTGGTTGTTGGCTTTAATCACCTGAATTTGGTTTCCTAATCTGAGGAAGGACATTCTTGCCATAGAGGAAGTACAGAGAAGGTTCACCAGACTGATTCCTGGGATGTCAGGACTTTCATATGAAGAAAGACTGGATAGACTCGGCTTGTACTCGTTAGAATTTAGAAGATTGAGGGGGGATCTTATAGAATCTTACAAAATTCTTAAGTGGTTGGACAGGCTAGATGCAGGAAGATTGTTCCCGATGTTGGTGAAGTCCAGATCAAGGGGTCACAGTTTAAGGATAAGAGGGAAATCTTTTAGGACCGAGATGAGAAAAACATTTTTCACACAGAGAGTGGTGAATCTGTGGAATTCTCTGCCACAGAAGGTAGTTGAGGCCAGTTCATTAGCTATATTTAAGAGGGAGTTAGATGTGGCTCTTGTGGCTAAAGGGATCAGGGGGTATGGAGAGAAGGCAGGCACAGGATACTGAGTTGGATGATCAGCCATTATCATATTGAATGGCAGTGCAGGCTCAAAGGGCTGAATGGCCTACTCCTGCACCTAATTTCTATGTTTCTATGTTTCTATGAATTTCCCTGTGGGGATCAATAACGTATTTATTATTATTATTATTATTATTAGTGTATGAAGATCGCTGGTCGATGCGGACTCGGTGGGCCGAAGGGCCTGTTTCCGTGCTGTATCTCCAAACTAAACTAACCATATCAGTTGAACAGTCTCTGTCACAGCATAGACTGGAAAACCAATAAAACCATTTCACCGTAGATTTTGTGAGGCTATTTATTCCTTTATGTACAGCACATGATTTTATTTGTCGTTCAATACCATTATTGGCACTGCATTATTTTTGTTACATGTAGCCATTAACCGGCCAACTAGCCAAGTGTAGATATTTAATGTTTCAACATCATGTTATGCTGTCATATTGCATGGGAATAGATTTTACAAGGACAAGTGTGTGTCTGTTAAATACAAAGAGTAGTGGATGGTTACATTATCAATATTCCCAGAGGGTTTTGGAGGTCTCTTCACACTGGAAGATTTAGAGTCATAATTGAAGGCAGTGGTTTCTAGATGAGCAGAATAATACAATAAATATCTAATCAGTACTTTGATCTAAAACCCTATCATGACATTCAAAGCATGAAAATATTGAAGCAGTTACTATCTCATCATATTTTGTATCCATCATACATTCAGGGATTATTACAGATTCTTGTGTTACACAGCAACTGGGCGTCACGATGGCGCAGCAGTAGAGTTGCTGCCTCACAGCGCCAGAGATCCAGGTTCCAGCCCGACTGCGGGTGCAGTCTGTACGGACTTTGTACGTTCGCCCCGTGACCGCGTAGATTTTCTCCGTGTGCTCCGGTTTCTGCCCGCACTCCAAAGACGTATAGGTTTGTAGGTTAATTGACCTCAATAAAATTGTAAATTGTCCCTAGTCCGTGGGATCGTTTGCTGGTACGGGATGATCAATGGTCAACAGGGCATTGGTGGGCCGAAGGGCCTGCTTCCGCACTGTATCTCTAAAGTCTATCGTCTAAGCAATGGAGAAACACTTTGTATTTACAGTATACAAACAGCATACAGTATATTTTCAGAGCATCAAGAGGTGCCAAAGGTTTTTTTTTTGCTGAGTGACCTTTCTTTTGGAATTATCTTGCATCTGTTGTAAAATCAATGCAAAATCACAGACGGCTGGGCAGGCCAAGTCATCGAGTATATTTAACACATAAATAGTCAGGGTGTCAAATATTACGGGGAGAAGGCCGGAACAGATACTAGGGTAATATTTAAGAAGCGATTTAGACAGGTACATGGATAGGACAGGTTTAGAGGGATATGGACCAAACACAGGTGGGATTAGTGTTCATCGTTGCTTCCAGCTTCAGCCCACCGGGTCCACACCGATTGATGCTCCCCATGCATTAACACTATCCTACACACTCCAGGGACAATTTAAACTTAAACAAAACTAATTAACCTACAAACCTGTACGTCTGTAAATGTGAGGTTATCCATTTTGGTGGCAAAAACGGGAAAGCAGACTATTATCTAAATGGTGGTCGATTGGGAAAGGGGGAGATGCAGCGAGACCTGGGTGTCATGGTACACCAGTCATTGAACGTAGGCATGCAGGTGCAGCAGGCAGTAAAGAAAGCGAATGGTATGTTAGCTTTCATTGCAAAAGGATTTGTGTATAGGAGCAGGGAGGTTCTACTGCAGTTGTACAGGGTCTTGGTGAGACCACACCTGGAGTATTGCGTACAGTTTTGGTCTCCAAATCTGAGGAAGGACATTATTGCCATAGAGGGAGTGCAGAGACGGTTCACCAGACTGATTCCTGGGATGTCAGGACTGTCTTATGAAGAAAGACTGGATAGACTTGGTTTATACTCTCTAAAATTTAGGAGATTGAGAGGGGATCTTATAGAAACTTACAAAACTCTTAAGGGGTTGGACAGGCTAGATGCAGGAAGATTGTTCCCGATGTTAGGGGAAGTCCAGGACAAGGGGTCACAGCTTAAGGATAAGGGGGAAATCCTTTAAAACCGAGATGAGAAGAACTTTTTTCACACAGAGAGTGGTGAATCTCCGGAACTCTCTGCCACAGAGGGTAGTTGAGGCCAGTTCATTGGCTATATTTAAGAGGGAGTTAGATGTGGCCCTTGTGGCTAAGGGGATCAGGGGGTATGGAGAGAAGTCAGGTACGGGATACTGAGTTGGATGATTAGCCATGATCATATTGAATGGCGGTGCAGGCTCGAAGGGCCGAATGGCCTACTCCTGCACCTAATTTCTATGTTTCTATGTTTCTATGTCTTTGGAGTGTGGAAGGAAACAAGATCTCGGAGAAAGCCCATGCAGGTGATAGGGACAATGTACAAAATCCATACAGACAGCACCCGTAGTCAGGGTCAAAGGCAGAAACTTTACTGCTGCGACTCTGTGGCTCAATTTGGTTCTGAATGGAAATGAACACAGCAAGGACCCACAATTGGCAGATTGCTGCTCTCATGTCTTTTAGTGTAAAGACAAACTGGTTTGAGACAATCTCCGGAGAATAGTCTTTTAGACAATAGACAATAGGTGCTGGAGTAGGCCATTTGGTCCTTCGAGCCAGCACCACCATTCAATGTGATCATGGCTGATCATCCCCAATCAATACCCCGTTCCTGCCTTCTCCCCATATCCCCTGACCGCTATCTTTAAGAACCCTATCTAGCTCTCTCTTGAAAGAATTCAGAGAACCGTCCTCCACCGCCCTCTGAGGCTGAGAATTCTACAGACCCACCACTCTCTGTGAGAAAAAGTGTTTCCTCATCTCCGTTCCAAATGGTTTACACTGTGGCCCCTGATTCTAGACTCACTCAACATTGGGAACATGTTTCCTGCCTCTAGCGCGTCCAAGCTCTTAATAATGTTATATGTTTCAATGAGAACTCCTCTCATCCTTCGAAAACTCCAGAGTGTACAAGCCCAGCTGCTTCATTCTCTCAGCATATGACAGTCCCACCATCCCGAGAATTAACCTTGTAAACCTACGCTGCACACCCTCAATAGCAAGAATGTCCTTCCTCAAATTAGGGGACCAAAACTGCACACAATACTCCAGATCTGGTCTCACTAGAGCTCCTTTGATTGAAATTAATCTAGGAATCATCTTACATGAAGAACACGGTATCATTTGAATTCATTTATAACCATATAACCATATAACAATTACAGCACGGAAACAGGCCATCTCGACCTTTCTAGTCCGTGCCGAACACGTATTCTCCCCTAGTCCCATATACTTGCGTTCAGACCATAACCCTCCATACATTTCCCATCCATATAACTATCCAATTTATTTTTAAATGATAAAAACGAACCTGCCTCCACCACCTTCACTGGAAGCTCATTCCACACAGCCACCACTCTCTGAGTAATGAAGTTCCCCCTCATGTTACCCCTAAACTTCTGTCCCTTAATTCTCAAGTCATGTCCCTTTGTTTGAATCTTCCCTACTCTCAGTGGGAAAAGCTTATTCACGTCAACTCTGTCTATCCCTCTCATCATTTTAAAGACCTATATCAAGTCCCCCCTTAACCTTCTGCGCTCCAAACAATAAAGCCCTAACTTGTTCAACCTTTCTCTGTAACTTAGTTGCTAAAACCCAGGCAACATTCTAGTAAATCTCCTCTGTACTCTCTCTATTTTGTTGACATCCTTCCTATAACTAGGCGACCAAAATTGTACACCATACTCCAAAATTGGCCTCAACAATGCCTTGTACAATTTTAACATTACATCCCAAATTCTATACTCAATGCTCTGATTCATAAAGGCCAGCACACCAAAAGCTTTCTTTACCACCCTATCTACATGATATTCCACTTTCAGGGAACAGTCCACAGTTATTCCCAGATCCCTCTGTTCACCTGCATTCTTCAATTCCCTACCATTTACCATGTACGTCCTATTTTGATTTGTCCTGCCAAGATGTAGCACCTCACACATATCAGCATTAAACTCCATCTGCCATCTTGAGAATCGGGCATGACTTGAGAATTAAGGGACTGAAGTTTAAGGGTAACATGAGGGGGAACTTCTTTACTCAGAGAGTGGTGGCTGTGTGGAATGAGCTTCCAGTGAAGGTGGTGGAGGCAGGTTCGTTTTTATCATTTAAAAAAAATTGGATAGTTATATGGACGGGAAGGGAATGGAAGGTTATGGCCTGAGCGCAGGTATATGGGACTAGGGGAGAATATGTGTTCGGCACGGACTAGAAGGGTCGAGATGGCCTGTTTCCGTGCTGTAATTGTTATATGGTTATATGGTGTTACAGCACTTTGAATCATGGATGCATAGAGTGATACAATGTGGAAATAGGCCCTTTGGGCCAACTTGCCCACACCGGGAACATGTCCCATCTACACTAGTCCCACTTGCTCCGCGTTTGGCCCATATCCCTGCAAACCTGTCCTATCATATAGAAACATAGTAAATAGGTGCAGGAGTAGGCCATTCGGCCCTTCGAGCCTGCACCGCTATTCGATATGATCATGGCTGATCATCCAACTCAGTATCCCATCCCTGCCATCTCACCATACCCCCTGATCCCTTTAGCCACAAGGGCCACATCTAACTCCCTCTTTAACATAGCCAATGGCCTCAACTACCTTCTGTGGCAGAGAATTCCACAGGTTCACCACTCTCTGTGTAAAAAAATGTTTTTCTCATCTCGGTCCTAAAAGACTTCCCATTTATCCTTAAACTGTGACCCCTAGTTCTGGACTTCCTCAACATCGGGAATAATCTTCCTGCATCTAGCCTGTCCAACCCCTTAAGAATGTTGTAAGTTTCTATAAGATCCCCGCTCAATCTTCTAAATTCTAGCGTATACAAGCCAAGTCTATCCAGTCTTTCTTCATATGAAAGTCCTCCCAGGAATCAGTCTGGTGAACCTTCTCTGTACTCCCTCTATGGCAAGAATGTCTTTCCTCAGATTAGGAGACCAAAACTGTGCGCAATACTCCAGGTGTGGTCTCACCAAGACCCTGTACAACTGCAGTAGAACCTCACTGCTCTTATACTCAAATCCTATCCATGTACCCACTTCCTTATTTTACAATCACATTTCCAACCTACACGATAATTGTTGTTTTTCTTTTTTTTCAATGTTGCATTAGTTATAACAAGATGAATCGAATATAGGAGGAAAGAGGTCCTTCTGCAGTTGTACCGTGCCTTAGTGCGACCACACCTGGAGTATTGTGTGCAGTTTTGGTCCCCTAATTTGAGGAAGGACATTCTTGCTATTGAGGGAGTGGAGCGTTGGTTTACAAGGTTAATTCCCGGGATGGCGGAACTGTCATATACTGAGAGAATGGAGCAGCTGGACTTGTACACTCTGGAGTTTAGAAGGATGAGAGGTGATCTCATTGAAACATATAAGATTATTAAGGGCTTGGACACGCTAGAGGCATGTTCCCGATGTTGGGGGAGTCTAGAACCAGGGGCCACAGTTTAAGAATAAGGGGTAAGCCATTTAGAATGGAGATGAGGAAACACTTTTTCACACAGAGAGTTGTGAGAATTCTCTGCCTCAGAGGGCGGTGGAGGCCAGTTCTCTGGATATTTTCAAGAGAGAGCTAGATAGGGCTCTTAAAGATAGCGGAATCAGGGGATATGGGGAGAAGGCAGGAACGGGGTACTGATTGGGGATGATCAGCCATGATCACATTGAATGGCGGTGCTGGCTCGAAGGGCCGTATGGCCTACTCCTGCACCTATTGTCTATTGTCTATTGTCTATTGGTCGTTAATTTAAAGCTCCATCTATCTGCTCTGTTGAATCAGGATCCTGTGAACATTTGTGGAAGGTTGAACACAAAGCCAATGAACAAAACGATGGAATGCAGTTGAAGATTATCTACACTCAATTTTTCTTCTTGGTAAATTGTACTGAGGCCATAAAAACACATGGTTATTCCTCAATGTGTTTTTTACACATTGTCAAGCTGGAAAGGGCGCAGAGAAGATTGATGAGATTTTTGCCAGGACTCGATGGTCTGAGCTATAGGGAGAGGTAGAGCAGGCTGGGACTCTATTCCTTGGAGCGCAGGAGAATAATGGGCGATCTTACTGAGGCGTATAAAATCTTGAGAGGAATAGATCGGGTAGATGCACAGAGACTCTTGCCAAGAGTAGGGGAATCGAGAACCAGAGGGCATAGGTTTAAGGTGAAGAGGGAGAGATTTAATAGTAAGATTAAACGAGTACTTACCAGTATGAAGTTTGATCTGTATTTTATGAGGAGTTACGATGAGGGATTACGTGAAGAACCCTGCCCAGTGCGCAGGTACGGCATACTTCGAAGCTGCGGTGTGGAATCACAGATAAACACAATATTTGAAGTAACATAGTAAAGATCAGTGAGACATCAGTTTATTAGTTTGATCTATATAATGAGGGTGGGAGCGGAGGGCACGTAATCCCTCATCGTAACTCCTCATAAAATACAGATCAAAACTTCATACTGGTAAGTACTCGTTTAATCTTACTATTTTACTTCGGAGTCACGTGAGTGACTACGTGAAGATTTCAAAGGTCTGTGATTTCAAACCGTGTAACCGTTTTTATTTCACTCACTGCCGAAGTTCTTGAGGGAGGAAGTGTTATCGTAATCAACCAATGGATCTGCTTTCTCAAGAAACAGAAAGGTATTTGTTAACAATAACAACATAAATAGCTCCCCTGAGCTTAAATTAAATATTTGCAGTTTATAATATTCTATCTGCAATTAAATCAGGCTTGTCAACGGTTTACAATAAAAAATGTTCTGAACGTCGTTTCCCTTGACCATCCTGCCATATTGAGAATGTGGTCAACCGGGATGTCCATTCGTTCAGCCGCTGATGTCGATGCTGCCCTAGTGGAATGGGATTTAAATGTATTATTATCTATTCCGGCAGCTTTCAGTACCTGTTTGAGCCACCTTGAAATGGTTTGGCTCGTACCTCGTTTTCTGTGGTTGACCCATAGGCTTCCTCTCCCTCTAAGATTGTGGGTTGTGTCTATATATTGTTGTAGATGGGTCACCACACTCAACCTGGACTCTGGTGGGTAGGCCCGGAATACCACCAGTGAATTGGGTGTTCCTGGTCGCTTAGGTTTTTACCAGACCTAGAATGATGAACGTGATGCGGTCTGGGGTAATCACCATGTTATCCAGTCTAGTTTTATGGAGTGACTGGACTCTGTGAGCGGATACGAGAGCCATAAGCATGAGCGTTTTTAACAAAGATTGTGCAAGACTGAGGGATCTAGCTGGTGCCATTCTCTGAGATATGTCAATATCACACCGATATCCCATGCATGGGTATGCCTGGGTTTTTGGGGCTTGTTATTATAATTGCCCTTCATAAGTTTTATCTTCAGTGGATGGGATCCCATGCTCTGCTGTCCTGCTGTTTTTAGATAAGCAGACAGGGCGCTTCGTGCTGTATTTACGACACTGTAACTCACCTTTTAATCATGGTGTAGATGGTCCAGGACTCCAATACGTCAGTGGTTGAATAGTTTGGTATGTTGTCCCTGCGTCGTGGCAGTATTTTTCCCATGTTTGCTTCTTGGTGACTGTTCGCAGGGATGCCGACATGGTGGTAATGGTTCATTACGTGCTGCATCTGAAATGCATATATTTTTAACCCAGTAAGCGACCACCAATCCCAAATAGTTGATGCCCGGTGTGTGTAGTAACGATGATTCTGAATTGGTCCATCTGTTACCTGTGCTGGATATGGAGTTAGTTGGTCCCCAGCCTAAAGTACTGGCATCGGTTTTTAATAACCAAGTTAGGATTGGTGATAGTAATAGGGCTGAAAACTATGCCAAACATATGTCTGCCCACCACTGTAATTGTGATATAGCTTCAGTGGGTACATTCATGATTTGATTATAGTGACCCGAGCACCTTGGCAAAGTAACAGTCATATGGATAGAATTGATATTAAAGCCCAGATAATCCATGGTAGTTAACGGCTTCAATTTTGGTTTATCTGGGTGTAGGATGAACCTCAGTGTTTTAAGGAGCTGTTTCATAGCTAAAACCTGCTGCCACAGCTAATTCCCCCCCCCCCCCCCCCCCCCCGCAGTTAGTAGAGCACCCTTATTTTGTGTAAACTGGGAGGAACCAGACTACCTACCTCCATGTTCATTGTTTTTTCATGAAGGCTCAGTTTTGCTGGTATGCTGGTGCTATCGGTGGGGCGCCGCATTTTCCCTGGGGTCACGCTCTGGGCCCCTGTCTTAAAAAAGACCTTTGGGGGTAATAAGCAGCGGTCCCCGGCTTTCACCAGTCCTAGGATGTGGGTGTTGACTGGTGGATGCCGAGGGGTGCTGCCAGCTGGGTGTTGTATGAGATGTCCTGCTCGTTCCAGGGCCTGCCCTCATGAGGCGCACAGGTTTAGCTGCCCCTCTTCCCGCTGCAGCGGTTTGCATAGCCCCGTATATTTGGGGTTGAGGGCAGGTCTTATATGCCACAAATGGCAGTCGAGTATCCCGCATTTGGGAACATCTTAGGCGTCAGCACACTCGAAGTGCAATGGGATAGCCTCATCCTGGGAGAACCACCTTGGTGATCATGGCGTCTCGCCTGCCAGGTGAGTATGATCCGTGGAACGAGCAAAGGCGGTGATTTTCGGTCGCGTGGAAGAGCCATGTAGTGGCCCATGACACCCAGCAGCTCTTCCTGATCCTGCTCCCCTGGCATACTCCTGTTCTCGTTCGCCTGCCCAGCGTTTAAGCCAGCCCAGCCCTGGCCTCCTTAGCTAGCCTCAAAAGAGGGAGCAAAAGGGGGTGCTATAAATTGGAGGAGGCATAGCTCTAACTCTGTTGTTGCATCAATCCCTTGACAAGGGAGATGGCTAGTGCAATAGCACTGGGGTAGGAGTGTCAGCTCCCTTGGCATTCAGCCAGTGACCCCTCGTTTTCCTGGAGGTTTTGAACTCCATGACCTCCTCTGGCTTGGGGAGACAGACATACTTGTTTTTGCTGTCTCCAGCCTGTTCCACTGTTGGAGGAAGTTGATTCCTGTAGAACCTGTATTTTTGGTAAGGTTTTGTCTTACCTGTAGTTAGAGGCTGCCTGCCGTTTTTTAGGCGGCATTGTAGCGGTTCCCGGGCGGCGATTCTCCTTGTCAGGAGTCTGCAGGGCTGCCGGTCGGGTTTTTTAATTTCCCTCCGGTCCGCTGCTGTTAACCGAACAGCTGTTCAGCAGACCGGCATCAGCGCAGCACCCGTGTCTGTGGTCCGCAGCGTGTGCGGCCCCGTTTGCGCCTTTCCCCCTCCACTGTCGGCTCCTTCGCTGGAGTCGAACTGGGGCCGCTTCCTCTGCTGCTTTGCTCCCCCTGGAGCAAAAAACACAAGGCCCGATTAAGGTAGGTACTTACCTCACGTTCCTTGGTTTGCGGGAGCGCCGACTCCCGCTGGGCCGCGTGTGCACAGCTGGGCGATAATGCCGCACCTGCGCACTGGGCTGGGTTCTTCACGTAGTCACTCACGTGACTCCGAAGTAAAATGGGAATGTGAAGGGTGACACTTTCACACAAGAGGTGGTGGGTGAATGGAACGAGCTGCCTGAGGACATAGTTGAGGCTGGGACTATTACAATGTTCAAGAAACAGCTAGACAGGTACATGAATAGGATGGAGGGATATGGACCAAACGCAGGCAGGTTGGACTAGTGTAGCTGGGACATGTTTGCTGGTGGGGGCAAGTTGGCCCGAAGAGCCTGTTTCCACTCTGTATCACTCTCGATGACTCTATGTCCTTAAAAAGCAACACATTTCAGACCAGCCATCACATTCGAGGAAGGTTTGACATTGCTGGAGTATTTAATATTGTGAATCATTCGTATTAGAGATACAGCATGGAAAGAGGCCATTCGGCCCACCGAGCAACGATCACCCATACATTAGTTCTATGTCCTACATACTAAAGGGAAGTTATAGAGGCCAATCAAACTACAAACCCGTATGTTTTTAACTTCATCAGCCTACACATAACCCATATCCCTCTATTTCCTGCCTATTCATGTGAACCGTCGCGGAGCTGGCTGAGTCCGGAGCGGGTGGAGCGGTGGAGGAGCGCTGCTGCTGCTGCTGCTGCGGCCCGACCTCCGGAGATTCGGAGGCTGCAACTGCGGGTCTGGCGGACGGCGGCACCGGGAGCCCGCGGGTCCCTGGACGGACCGCTTTTCAGGGCTCTCGCAACGGCGACTTCTCCCGCCCGAGTTGCGGGGTCGAAGAGTTCCTGGAGCGGGGCCTACATCACCGCCCCGCGCGGCTTGGAATGGCCGCGGGACTCTGCGAGCGCACGCCGGGGGCTCTAACGCCAAGACCCGGTGTGCGACCTTGCATCACCCGGCGTGGCTTTAATGGCCGCGGGACAATCGCCATCGCCAGCCGGGGGCTTTGACTTTGACTCTGACATCGGGGGGGGGGGGAGAGTGCAGTGGAGAGATACGTTTTTTTGGCCTTCCATCACAGCGATGTGATGGATGTTTATGTAAATTATGTTGTGTCTTGGGTCTATTTGTTTGTAATGTATGGCTGCAGAAACGGCATTTTGTTTGGACCTCAAGGGGTCCAAATGACAATTAAATTGAATCTTGAATCTTGAATGTAACAGAACAGCATAGGCCGTTGACAAATGTCATCCACCTCACTAGGTTGTTGGCAGTTCTTTCCAGATCTCCTCAGTTGAGCCCACTCTCAGACACTTCTGTCAGGACACGTCTTCTACAGCTGTTCCTGGGGTGACCTCTTTTCCTTTTTCCTTGGGGGTTCCATTTCAAGGCTTGCCGCGTGATGTTTAACCATATAACCATATAACCATATAACAATTACAGCACGGAAACAGGCCATCTCGACCCTTCTAGTCCGTGCCGAACACATAATCTCCCCTAGTCCCATACACCTGCGCTCAGACCATAACCCTCCATTCCCTTCCCATCCATATAACTATCCAATTTATTTTTAAATGATAAAAACGAACCTGCCTCCACCACATTCACTGGAAGCTCATTCCACACCGCTACCACTCTCTGAGTAAAGAAGTTCCCCCTCATGTTACCCCTAAACTTCAGTCCCTTAATTCTCCTGTCATGTCCCCTTGTTTGAATCTTCCCTACTCTCAGTGGGAAAAGCTTATCCATGTCAACTCTGTCTATCCCTCTCATAATTTTAAAGACCTCTATCAAGTCCCCCCTTAACCTTCTCCGCTCCAAAGAATAAAGCCCTAACTTGTTCTGTGGCAGGTTTACCAATTTGATCTCCCCTGCCTGTGTCCACCTTGTTTCAGCCAAGCCCAGGACCAAGAGATTGTAGCCCACCATTTTGTTGGCAATTGTGGCAGCCTGGCCAGCCTGGAACATGGTTCGGATGTTCCATGTCCCCACATGGATGGATCTTTGGCATCAGAAGGTGCGTCAGCTTCCCAGCTCCCTTGCGGGTTTGGCTGGGAAGTGTCATGTTCTGCATCGCTGGGGCACTTTCTTCAACCAAGTGCGTACTTTGATTTTTATTCGGCCAAGTTTCTGTAACTCACACTTTTTTCCAGGGTGGGGTAGTTAACCCCACACCCAACCCCCAACCTGGAGGACAAGGGACTGCTCCATCTGCCTCCTCACCCAAGACTTGTCCGGTTTGGTTGAACCAGCCAGGGATATGAAACCCCATCCGGCATAGCTCTCAGGATCACTGGAGTACACAAGCCTCTCCTCCACGTCAAGGTTGCAGTCCAGGAGAGGTTGCAGGTTAACCATATAACCATATAACAATTACAGCACGGAAACAGGACGTCTCGACCCTTCTAGTCCGTGCCGAACACGTATTCTCCCCTGGTCCCATCTACCTGCGCTCAGACCATAACCCTCCATTCCTTTCTCGTCCATATAACTATCCAATTTATTTTTAAATGATAAAAACTAACCTACCTCCACCACCTTCACTGGAAGCTCATTCCACACAGCCACCACTCTCTGAGTAAAGATGTTCCCCCTCATGTTACCCCTAAACTTCTGTCCCTTAATTCTCAAGTCATGACCCCTTGTTTAAATCTTCCCTACTCGCAGTGGGAAAAGCTTATCCACGTCAACTCTGTCTATCCCTCTCATCATTTTAAAGACCTCTATCAAGTCCCCCCTTAACCTTCTCCGCTCCAAAGAATAAAGCCCTAACTTGTTCAACCTTTCTCTGTAACTTAGTTGCTGAAACCCAGGCAACATTCTAGTAAAATTAGTAAAAGGTTAATTGGCTTGGTGTAAATGTAAATTGTCCCTAGTGTGTGTAGGATAATGTAAATGGAAACATAAAAACATAGAAAATATGTGCAGGAGTAGGCCATTCGGCCCTTCGAGCCTGCACCGCCATCAATATGTCATGGCTGATCATCCAAACTCAGTATCCCGTACCTGCCTTCTCTCCATACCCCCTGATCCCTTTAGCCACTAGGGCCACATCTAACTCCCTCTTAAATCTAGCCAATGAACTGGCCTCAACTATCCTCTGTGGCAGAGAGTTCCAGAGATTCACCACTCTCTGTGGGAAAAATGTTTTTTCTCATCTCGGTCCTAAAGGATTCCCCCCACTATCCTCAAACTGTGACCCCTTGTCCTGGACTTCCCCAACATCGGGAACAATCTTCCTGCATCTAACCTGTCCAACCCCTTAAGAATGTTGTAAGTTTCTATAAGATCCCCCCTCAATCTCCTAAAATCTAGCGAGTACAAGCCGAGTCTATCCAGTCTTTCTTCATATGAAAGTCCTGATATCCCAGGAATCAGTCTGGTGAACCTTCTCTGCACTCCCTCTATGGCAATAATGTCCTTCCTCAGATTTGGAGACCAAAACTGCACGCAATATACGGGGATCGCTGATCGGAGCGGACTTGGCGCGAAGCACATGATTCGCTGTACCTCTAAATTAAATTAAACTAAACTAAAAAAAGGCACTCACAGCAACCTTGGCCATTACTAATCAAAGCTTCAAGCTGATTAAGTTTCAGTTTAATATCAATGTACATTATTCTTTTCATAGAAGATAGACACAAAGTGCCGGAGTAACTTAGTGGGTCCGACAGCATCTCTGGAGAGAATGAGTGGGTGACTTTTCATGTCAAGACCCATCTTCTGACTAAGAGTCAGCGGAGGGGGAGACTAGAGATATGGTAGGGTAAGGCGTGAAAATGGCAGATCAGAGTGGACGATGATCAAGGAAATGTAGAATGGATACTTTTCATATCCTGATATTTGTTTTTAGTTTTTTTGAGTCCACCAGCATTTCAGAGAGTGCTCCATCTTAACACTGTTATTACAGCATGATGTCCTTGCCGACAGCATGCATCACCCAACCAAATTGATTTTCAGTATTTATCAGATTAAATACCTTCCAAACCTTCAAAACTTATCTAAATCCATTTAATTACTTCAACTAATAGGTCTGTAGGTTATCACCATTCTGAGCAGCTTTAGGCCTGATTTTCAACACTTACCACGATATCTACCGAAAAAAATGGTGTTGCATTTTATTTCCCAGTATCTTTGTCCTCTGTCAGTATTCCACCTGTCTGACATTCTTTGTGTGTTTGTGACAGAGGCATTGCTGTGTGTAATGTTTAGTTTAGAGATACAGCGGAAACAGCCATCGATCCCCGCACATTAACACTATCCTACACACACTAGGGAGAACTTTGCATTTATGCCAAGGCAACTAACCCACAAACCTGTACGTCTTTAGAGTGTTGGAGGAAACCGGTGCTTCCCGGAGAAAACCCACGCAGGTCACGGGGCGAATGTGCAAACTCCGTACAGAAGGCACCTGTAGTCAGGATCGAACCCAGGTCTCTGGCGCAGTAAGGCAGCAACTCTACCGCTGCGCCACCGTGCCGCCCTTAAAGTACAGGTGTCAGGGTTAAGGGGCTGTCCCACTATACGAGCTAATTCAAGAGCAATTCTCCCGAGTTTCTCCTGATTCGAACTCGGAGATTTACGGTAATGGCCGCTCGTAGGTACTCGGGGCTCTCGTGGACTTTTTTCAACATGTTGAAAAATCTTCACGAGCTTTCACGAGCTTACCGCGTTTCCCGGCTACCTGCCGTTAGCGTTACAAGCCGCTAAGAGATGCCTGAGCTCCGACGCATATGCTACCTACATTCTACGTGCTTACCACGAGTTTGATTTTTTTTTAACTTGGGAGACCTGTTGAATTAGCTCGTATAATGGGACAGGCCCTTCAATGGGGAGAAGGCAGGAGAATGGGGTTGAGCGGGATCGATAGATCAGCCCTGATTGAATGGGGGAGTAGATTTGAATATTTAAAATGTGGGAGGAAACCGGAGCTTCCCGGAGCAAACCGGCGCAGGTCACGGGGAGAACGCACAAACTCTGAAGACAGCACCCGTGGTCAGGATCGAACCTAGGTCCCTGGTGCTAGGTCCCTGGAAGGACATTATTGCCATAGAGGGAGTGCAGAGAAGGTTCACCAGACTGATTCCTGGGATGTCAGGACTGTCTTATGAAGAAAGACTAGATAGACTTGGTCTATACTCTCTAGAATTTAGGAGATTGAGAGGGGATCTTATAGAAACTTACAAAATTCTTAAGGGGTTGGACAGGCTAGATGCAGGAAGATTGCTCCTGATGTTGGGGAAGTCCAGGACAAGGGGTCACAGCTTAAGGATAAGGGGGAAATCCTTTAAAACCGAGATGAGAAGAACTTTTTTCACACAGAGAGTGGTGAATCTCTGGAACTCTCTGCCGCAGAGGGTAGTCAAGGCCAGTTCATTGGCTATATTTAAGAGGGAGTTAGATGTGGCCCTTGTGGCTAAGGGGATCAGAGGGTATGGAGAGAAGGCAGGTATGGGATACTGAGTTGGATGATCAGCCATGATCATATTGAATGGCGGTCCAGGCTCGAAGGGCCGAATGGCCTACTCCTGCACCTAATTTCTATGTTTCTATGTTTCTATGTGCTGAAAGGCAGCAACTCTACTGCTGGGCTGCTGTGCCGACTTTCAACATTTGACCACATTCTTGCATAATATGTGTTTGCCCTCTGTCAGCATTCCACCTGTCTGACATTCTGTGTGTGTTTAAGGCTGAGGCATGGCAGTGAATAATGTCTGCAGGGTGAAGTTGGGGGAATATGCTTGCCTAGGGTATAGTGCAGAAACCTGCCCTCTGTCTCATCGAGTCTGCATTGATCATTAGGCACATAGTCATTCAGTGACAGTGTAGAAACAGGCCCCTTCAGCTCAACTTGCCCACGCTGGCCAACATGCCCCATCTACACTAGTCCCACCTGCCTGCATTCGGCCCACATCCCTCCAAACCTGTCATATCCATGTACCTGTCCAAATGTAGTTTAAACATTGTGATAGTACCTGCCGTACACTCACCACCACAATGTCCCTGTGACCCCGTGTGTTTCCTCCGGTTGCTCCGTTTTTCTCTCTCACCGCAAAGACATGCGAATGTTTAGGTTATTTGGCCTCTGTAATCTTGTGCCTCGTGTATAGGGGGTGGGTGAGAATGAGGGATAGCGTAGAACTCGTGTGAGCGGATGATCGATGGTCGGTGTGGGCTCGGTAGGCCGAAGGGCCTGTTTACATGCTGCATCTTTCAAACATCTCAATCAAAGGTAGAAGCCTCGGAGTTCATCATCATCATCGTTGAAAACATTAGCGACGCAGTGGTGCTGGTTTCGGACAGGAACGGTGACGGACGCACCACACATCTCTGTCCTCCAGTTCCTGCGGTCTTCCGCCGCTGGAAGTACAGGATTTGGGTGTGTGTGTGTGTGCTTTATCATCGTTCCGTACAATGCTACATACGACAGTGATCGGAACTTGTACTGAAGTGTGGATGGCCGTCGGCTGGCTAGGAGCTCATCCGCCTTTTACAGGTCTTGTTTTTGGTCCTGCTGGGGGTCCACAGCCCCCCTCCTCACCTGGCAAACCAGGCGTGGGAGACAGTTTAGTGGTCAACTATCCGACCATGGAGCAGGTAGCACGGGGTTACATGGTACCCGTGGTGGGGGGAAACTCCGCACAGTCACAGTCACATTTAGAAGTAGAGTCATGGATGAAAGATGGTCGATATAGACATGGTGGGCCAACGTGTTTCCATGCTGTATCTGTCAATCAATTAATCAAGCAAGGTAAATCTAAACTCATTGTAATTACAATATTACATTCAGGAGAACCAAATGTCTCGAGGAATATGGACCAAACACCAACAGTTGGGACTAACGTAGATAGGACGTGTTGGTCGATGTGGGCAAGTTTCTATTTCCACACTGAATGATTCTCTAATAAAAATGTTCCTTCATTGACAAATGTGCTAACGGCTTGTCTTTAATTAATGATATCCATCCATTAAAGAACAATTAAGAGGCAATTTATGCTGCAGTCCATCAGAATAATCTGCCAGGTGTCTTAATTTTCCACTGAGCCTTCATATGCTAAATGAGAATTTGCAATGTGGTCTATCTTGGATGAGTGGGCGTTGGTGATGGGTAACAGTAGGATTTTAATTTAGTGAAGCTTAGACAAGGTTGGCACAGAGAGAAGGTGACACAGTGGAGAATGGTTCCAGGCCAAAACCAAGACCATCTGCTTCTTAGATTTACCTGACAGCTGATGGAATACACATGCCCATACAGTATGTTCATGTGTAATAGGAGTAGAGTTAGGCCATTCGGCTAGGGTTGCAACTATCCCATATTAGCCGGGACATCCCGAATATTGGGCTAAATTGGTTTGTCACATAGGGGAACCGCCCTTGTCCTGCCCGGCACCGACTCACCCGTCCCGAAGTAGTGCAGCCTGGCCAAGGAGTGCAGCAGCAGCGCCTCGCCCGTGGCCCCGTCGGTCCGCAGCCCAGCCAGCTGTCCGACCTTCGGACCTTCGCTTACCGCCGACACCACCACCACCTCCTTCTCATGGCCGTTCATCAGTTGGATGGAGGTGCCAGACTTTGCGTGCGATGTCGAGTAGGCCAAAAGTCCTCAGCTGGCCCGCCGGCTGGGCTTTGTGTGCAGTCCAGCACCCGGGACAACTCATCATTCATCCAGCCACGGCCAGAGTCGGTCAACGAATTGCCGTCGGGAATTTGTTCCTTATTCCGACCTTTAGTCCCTTATTTGGGAGTGAGAATGTCAGTAACCCAACATTCGGCCCATTATGGGCAGCATGGTGGCTCAGCGGTAGAGTTGCTGCCTTCCAGCACCAGAGAGCCGGGTTCGATCCTGACCACGGGTGAAGACTGTACGGAGTTTGTACGTTCTCCCCGTGACCTGCATGGGCTTCCTCTGAGATCTCCACTTTCCTCCCACACTCCAAATACGTACAGGTCTGCAGAATAATTGACTTGCTAAAACTGCAACTTTTTCCTGCTGTGTGTGTGATAGCGTTAGTGTGTGAGGATCGCTGGTCGGCGAGGACTCGGTGGGCCGAAGGTCATGTTTCCACGCCGTATCTCTAAATTAAACTAAACTATAAAGCCTATTCCGCTATTCAATCATAGCTGATCTATCTTTCCCTCTCAACCCCTTTCTGCTGCCTTCTCCCCATTACCCCTAACACCCATACTGATCGAGAATCTATCTATCTCTGCCATACATTGACGCCTCCACAGCCTTCTGTGGCAATGAATTCCGCAGATTCACCACCCTCTGACTAAATAAATTCCTCCTCATTTCCTTCCTAAAGGCACGACCATTTATTCTGAGGCTGTGGCCTTGACTCTCCCACTAGTGGAAACATCCTCTCCACATCCACTCTATCGAAGCCTTTCACTATTCGGTAAGTTTCAATAGGGTTCCCTCTCATCCTTCTAAACTCCAGGATAAAAGTTTTACATTTAGGCCTGAAGAATTGTTAGTTAGTTAGTTAACTTCATTGTCACGTGTACCGAGGTACAATGAAAAGCTTTTGTTGTGTGGTACCCAGTCAGTGGAAAGACAATACATGATTACAATCGAATCATTCACAGTGTACAGATACATGATAAGGGAATAACTTTTAGTTAGTAAAGTCTGAACAAGGATAGTCCGAGAGTCACCAATGAGGTGGAAAGTAGTGTGTGGGAAGGAATTGCAGATGCTGGTTTAAACTGAAGATAGACACAAAAAGCTGGAGTAACTCAGCAGATCAGACAGCATCTCTGGAGGGCAGAGTGGCAGATTTGCTGGCTTACAGCGCTTACAGCGGCAGAGACCCAGGTTCAATCCTGACTACGGGTGTTGTCTGTATGGAGTTTGTACGTTCTCCCCGTGACCGGCGTGGATTTTCTCCAAGATCTACCGTTTCCCTCCCGCACTCCGTAGATGTACAGGTTTGTAGGTTAATTGGCTGGGTATAATTGTAAAATTGTCCCCAGTGTGTGTAGGGCAGTGTTCATTTGCGGAGATCGCTGGTCTGTGCGGACTCGGTGGGTCGAAAGGCCTGTTTCCGTGCTGTATCTCCAAGCCCAACTAAACTAATCTAAACTAAAAGGAATAGGTGACGTTTCGGGTGGAGACCCTTCTTCAGAGTGATAGCCATTCAGGACTGCTCTCTGGTTGTGGTAGGGTGATTCAGTTGCCCTGTAAACTGTTTGGCTGCTGATGGTGCTAAATATTACAGTGAATTTTGACGGGATGGAGTAGAAGTTGCTGAAACTAAAATAAAAAAGATTGGGTATTTCCTCCACCTCCACCTCCACAGTGGGAAGCAGCAGGCAGAGTGTGTGTTTGCCTTGATCTCAGCCCAGCCCCTAGCTGGCTCACGTTGGGACCTGAGCAGACAGCGGGGCAGATGAGCTGAGACGTGATCTAAGTGACAACTGCAAAGGTGTGAAGCAGAGAGCAAAACAAGCTTCAGTATGGAAGGCCGACTGCCAACATGAAATTAGATCAGATAGATAAAATGCTGGACTAGCTCAGCGGGGCTCCAACCCTATTCCTTATGACCTTATGACCCGAAATATCACCCGTTCCTTCTCTCCACAGATGCTGCCTGTGACATTTTGGGTCATAAGGTCATAAGGAATAGGAGCAGCGTTAGACCATCCGGTCCTTTTGTACGCAAGTTCTTCTTATCGAGTCCAAGATTAGAAGTTGTTGAGCCAGAGCTGAACACACTTCTCGGCATCCGCATACAATGGCGTCTGCCTTGTGCTTCTTGTGTTTCTTGGGCGTGGTGGCGGAAAGATTGGTGGAAGCAGGGCCGTGACGTGAACACTCTTTCCTTGACCCCTGTACGTAAGTGAGCTACACGATAATTTGATGTGATGACAATTTCATGGACATGATGTGATTGCCACAGCGGTTGTTAGTACTTTATAATAAAATATCTACACATGCTCTCTCCTTCGGCATAGAGTCATAGAGTCATGTTCATAAGGTCATTGGTGTTAGGAGCAGGATTAGGCCATTCAGCCTCAAAGGTCAAAGGTATTTTATTGGTCACATTCACATACACCGAAGGTTACACAGAAAAGCTGGAGAAACTCAGCGGGTGCAGCAGCATCTATGGAGCGAAGGAAATAGGCAACGTTTCAGGCCGAAACCCTTCAATGCTTTTTGCCATTTTGCAGCACACAAAAGAATACAGACATAACACCAATGAGAGTCTTAAACACAAAGAACATCCCCCCACAATGGCTCCCACCATGAGGGAAGGCACAAAGTCCAGTCCCCAACCCCAGTTCACCCATAGTCGGGCCTATTGAGGCCTCCACAGTTGCCTCTACGGAGACCCGATGTTCCAGGCCGTTCTCGCCGGGTGATATTGCTCCGGCATCGGGAGAGTCCTCTCAGCGGCTTGGGAACCCTGGAACGGCCGCTTCCATACTGGAGGCCGCGGCTTCCGAAGCCGACAAGGCCGCGCCGGTTGGAGCTCCACAACTGGCGATCTCGTCGCGAGATCCCAGGCTCCCGGTGTAAAGTTCGGCGCCGCCGCCCGCAGCTGGTCGCTCCACAGTCCCGCAGCTCCGCGATGTTGTTCCCGGCGGTCTCAGCTCACCGGAGCTCCAGCGCGGCGACCCGGGCAAGGCATCGCCCGCTCCGCGATAGCGCTCCAGCGCTGTGCTGCCTCCGAAGCCGAGGTTCTGGGCGGTCCGTGACAGGAAAACGCTGCTCCAGGCCCACTGGTAGGCCGCGAGGACGGGTCGAAGCTGCAGCCCGGAGAAAAGCCACCTCTCCGACCAGGTAGGGGCCCTGAAAGGCAGTTTCCCCCTCTCCCCCCCCCCCCCACCCCCCACATAAAAAAGTCTAGACCTCCAAACAAAACACTTTAACTAACTAAAAATAAAAATAAAAAGATGAAAAGACAGACAGCTGCTGGCAGGGCAGCCACGCACAGGACAGCGCCCCCTATTGTCGACTCCGCCATTCAATCATGGCTGATCTATCTTTCACTCTCAACCCCATTCTCCTGTCTTCTCCCCATAACTCCTGACACCTGTACTAATCAAGAATCTTTCTATCTCTGCCTTAAAAATATCCACCAACTTGGCTTCCACAGCCTCACTTGGCCTCTTTTGACTGAAGAAGGGTCTCGAAACAAAATGTCACCCATTCCTTCTCTTCAGAGATGCTGTCTGTCCCGCTGAGTTACTACAGCATTTTGTGTCTATCTTGGGTTTAAACCAGCATCTGCAGTTCCTTCCGACATAACATGAGATAATCTGGGTGCTTCAAGGCCAAACCTTAGGGTGGCACAAGTGGCAAAGCGGTAGTTGCTGCCTTACAGAGACCCGGGTTCGATCCTGACTATGGGTGCTGTCTGTGCAGAGTTTGTATGTTCTCCCCGTGACCCTGTATGTTTTCTCCAGGTGCTCCAGTTTTCGCTAACATCCCAAAGACGTGCAGGTTTGTAGGATAAATGGCTTCTGCAAATTGTCCCAAGCGTGTATTATAGAACTAGCGTACAGGGTGATTGCTGGTTGGCGTGGACCAGGTGACAATAGACAATAGACAATAGGTGCAGGAGTAGGCCATTCGGACCTTCGAGCCAGCACCGCCATTCAATGTGATCATGGCTGATCATCCCCAATCAGTACCCCATTCCTGCCTTCTACCCATATCCCCTGATTCCGCTATCTTTTAAACCCCCTTTTCACGGTGCGACTTGACGCAAGAGGTAACCAGAGTTTGACATCGTGGGAACCTCGTGCGGTAACAATACGGCATTCGTGGACCACCGTGGCGCTAACGGCAGTTAATCGTGTACCTTGGGTACTCGGGAGAAAATTCAAACATGTTTGAATTTGTCCAAGAGTGTCTTGTGCACTTGTGGTTGAGCATTGCAACATTTTATGAACGAAGTGTCCCGTGCGATATCGGTAGTAACTCTTGCGGTCACCGTGGGAACTCCTGCCAACGGTGAACCCGGAAGTTGGATAGAGTGAATCCAGCCAGTTTGCTATTTACATACAAATCTAATAAAACTAGCTAAGCATTTCATTAATGTCAGTGTGTCTCTTTTTGTCTGAAAGATGGGGGTGTCTTCATTTACTGGCGGTGGTGTCTGTCACTGAAACAGGCAGGTAAGATTTCGCATCCACCTTGTGTGTGCGTCTCTCTCTCTCTCTCTCTCTCCCCCTCCCTCTCACACAGGCGTGAATGGATGAACTCCGCGGGCCAGGCAGCATCTACAGAGAGAAATGGACAGACGAGAGAGAGAGAGAGAGCGAGGCAGTCCTGGTCAGTCCTTTGAAGATAGACACCAGTTGCTTGGAGCAACTCAGCGGGACGGGCCGCATCTCTGGAGAGAAGGAACGTAAATGCTGCCTGGCCCGCGGAGTTCCTCCATTCATGCCTGTGTGAGAGTGAGGGAGGGAGAGTGTGAAGAAGGCTCTCGACCCGAAACGCCACCCGTTCCTTCTCTCCAGAGATGCTGCCTGTCCCGCTGAGTTGCTCCAAGCAACTGGTGTCTATCTTCAAAGGACTGACCAGGACTGTCTCTCTCTCTCTCTCTCTCTCTCTCCCTCCCTCCCTCCCTCTCACACAGGTGTGAATGGATGAACTCCGCGGGCCAGGCAGCATCTACAGAGAGAAATGCTGGAGAAACTCAGCGGGTGCAGCAGCATCTATGGAACGAAGGAAATAGACAACGTTTCGGCCCCGCTGCACCCGCTGAGTTTCTCCAGCATTCGCGTGTGTGGGTGGGAGTTGGGGTGAGGGGGGGGGGGAAGAGAGACATAAGGCAGCCTGAAGAATGGGTCGTCTGTCCATTTCTCTCTGTAGATGCTGCCTGGCCCGCGGAGTTCATCCATTCATGCCTGTGTGAGAGAGAGAGAGGAGGGGGGGGAGAGAGAGAGAGAGAGAGAGAGAGAGAGAGAGAGAGAGAGAGAGAGAGAGAGAGAGGCAGTCCTGGTCAGTCCTTTGAAGATAGACACCAGTTGCTTGGAGCAACTCAGCGGGACAGGCAGCATCTCTGGAGAGAAGGAACGGGTGACGTTTCGGGCTGAAAGTTTCTTCAGACTGAAAGTTTCACCTCTCAGTAGATCATAAAATAACACAATAATCACGGTCAATGTGAGATACAGTCTTTATTCATATTTGACAAAATAAAAAGACGACTTCTTGCACATATTGAGAGAAGGTGCATCACACCAAACAACATTTGTCTAAAAAAACAGATTATTCTTCAGCTCATTAAAGAGCTCGGGTGAAAAAAACGAATAGAGTGTGTGACAACAAAGTAACATCATTTGTGCCACGTGATTAACTACACTACAGTCCACGATGTTCATTCGGGAAAGATCGGGAGACGGACAAGTCACTCGCACAAATGACAGAATTGCCGAGTACCGTGGGAACTCTTTACTCTACCCCCGTTATATCGTGTGATATCGTGCTAGACCACGACCACTCCACTCTGGCTACATCTTGCGTCAAGTCGCCCCGTGAAATCGAGCCAATATCTAGCTCTCTCTTGAAAGTATCCAGAGAACCAGCCTCCACCGCCCTCTGAGGCAGAGAATTCTCACAACTCTCTGTGTGAAAAAGTGTTTCCTCATCTCCATTCTAAATGGCATACCCCTTATTCTTAAACTGTGGTCCCTGGTTCTGGACTCCCCCAACATCGGGAACATGTTTCCTGCCTCTAGTGTGTCCAAACCCTTAATAATCTTATATGTTTCAATAAGATCCCTTCTCATCCTTCTAAACTCCAGAGTATACAAGTCCAGCCGTTCCATTCTCTCAGCATATGACAGTCTATCATCTGAGAGGTGGGCCAAAGGGCCTGTTTCCACACTCTTATCTCTAAACAAAACACTAAACTGAACTAAACTAAACTCAAAGCAATCACTGACAATTGTGTTAATTGACTGTGTTGCTTCACGGCTTGGTTCACCAACTCGAATGAAAGTTTGAATGAAGGAACTAAAGTCTGCGAACTTATGAATGCCCAGGAATGAAGAGGATTACAGAGACTGGTAGATACTGCCTGTTCCCTCACAGGTACTGATGTCCCCGACATTGAAGAGACTCACACAAGGAGGTGCTTCAAGGGGGCAGCTGGTATCATCAATGGCCCACATCACCATTGGCACACTCTCATTTCAATCCAAACCATCGGGAAAAGGTATTGGCGACGGTGACAGAAGAATAGAGGTAATTTACAATTGACAGTAGTCTACACGTCTTTGGAGTGTGGGAGGAAACCAGAGCACTCGGAGAAAATTTAGAGATGCAGCGCGGAAACAGGCCCTTTGGTACCACCGAGTCTGCGCCAAGCAGCGATGCTCACACACTAACGCTATGCCATACACAGTAGGAAAAAATTACAGTTTTAGCAACTAAATTAGCCTGCAGACATGTACGTCTTTGGAGTGTGGGAGGAAAGCGGAGTTCTCAGAGGAAACCCACGCAGGTCTCGGGGAGAACGTACAAACTCCGTACAGTCTTCACCCGTAGTCAGGATCGAACCCGGGTCTCTGGCGCTGTAAGGCAGCTGTAATGGGGTTAGGAAGGAGAGATAGATCAGCCATGATTGAATGGCGGAGTAGACTTGATGGGACGAATGACCTAATTCTGCTCCTGAGGATGACCCGTAGGAAATGCATCTGAGGTTTATTCACAAGTGAATTATAGGATGGATGCCTCTGTAATCAAGGAGATGTTTAAGAAGAAGGAGTGCTTCTTACGGTGGTTTCTATTTTGTGATGAGACATGTTTTCTTTAAATTCATTGACGGCTTTTCCCAAATGTGTTCATTACTCAGTGCAGCTCACTGAGAGAAGCAATTATCACAAAAACATGATGGGTAGAGGGCGGATTTTAGTGGATATCTGGCTATTAATAACATGGAATCAACATGACACTTTTATTTAAGTACATCATATAACCATATAACAACCATATAACAATTACAGCACGGAAACAGGCCATCTCGGCCCTACAAGTCCGTGCCGAACAACTTTTTTTTCCCTTAGTCCCACCTGCCTGCACTCATACCATAACCCTCCATTCCCTTCTCATCCATATGCCTATCCAATTTATTTTTTAAATGATACCAATGAACCTGCCTCCACCACTTCCACTGGAAGCTCATTCCACACCACTACCACTCTCTGAGTAAAGAAGTTCCCCCTCATGTTACCCCTAAACTTCTGTCCCTTAATTCTGAAGTCATGTCCTCTTGTTTGAATCTTCCCTATTCTCAAAGGGAAAAGCTTGTCCACATCAACTCTATCCCTCTATCCCTCTCATCATTTTAAAGACCTCTATCAAGTCCCCCCTTAACCTTCTGCGCTACAGAGAATAAAGACCTAACTTATTCAACCAATCTGTAACTTAGTTGTTGAAACCCAGGCAAAATTCTAGTAAATCTCCTCTGTACTCTCTCTATTTTGTTGACATCCTTCCTATAATTGGGTGACCAAAATTGTACACCATACTCCAGATTTGGTCTCACCAATGCCTTGTACAATTTTAACATTACATCCCAGCTTCTATACTCAATGGTCTGATTGATAAAGGCTAGCATACCAAAAGCTTTCTTTACCACCCTATCTATATGAGATTCCACCTTCAAGGAACTATGCACGGTTATACCCAGATCCCTCAGTTCAACTGTATTCTTCAATTCCCTACCATTTACCATGTACGTCCTATTTTGATTTGTCCTGCCAAGGTGTAGCACCTCACATTTATCAGCATTAAACTCCATCTGCCATCTTTCAGCCCATTTTCCAAATGGCCTAAATCACTCTGTAGACTTTGGAAAATCCTCTTCATTATCCACAACACCCCCTATCTTGGTATCATCTGCATACTTACTAATCCAATTTACCACAACTTCATCCAGATCATTGATGTACATGACAAACAACAAAGGACCCAACACAGATCCCTGAGGCACCCCACGAGTCACCTGCCTCCAACCCGACAAACAACCATCCACCATTACCCTCTGGCTTCTCCCATTCAGCCACTGTTGAATCCATCTTGCTACTCCTGCATTTATACCCAACAGTTGAACCTTCTTAACCAACCTTCAATGAGGAACCTTGTCAAAGGCCTTACTAAAGTCCATATAGACAACATCCACTGCTTTACCCGTGTCAATTTCCCTAGTATCCGCTTCAAAAAATTCAAGAAGATTAGTCAAACATGACCTTCCAGGCACAAATCCATGTTGAAAATCCATGTTATCAAGCTGTAACTTTAGCAATGCACACTGACTGATGCAAGATCGCCTATTCCCAGTGTGAACACAACAAGAGAGCAATGCTGAACAACTATCTACCTCACTGGTGACCCTAGGACTATCCTTTAAGAAAGAACTGCAGATGCTGGAAAAATCAAGGGTAGACAAAAATGCTGGAGAAACTTAGCTGGTGATGCAGCATCTATGGAGCGAAAGAATGGGTGATGTTTCGTCTCGATCCAAAACGTCACCTATTCCTTTGCTCCATAGATGCTGCCTCACCTGCTGAGCTTCTCCAGCATTTTTGTCCACCTCAGACCAATCCTTGATCGGACTTTGCTGGCCTTACCTTGCACTAAACGTTATTCCCTTATTATGGCTCTGCAGTTCCTTTCTGAACATTCCCTTATCATGTATCTGCACACTGTAAATGGCTCGATTGTAATCATGTATTGTCTTTCTGCCGACTGGTTAGCACACGACAAAAGCTTCTCACTGTACCTCAGTACACGTGACAATAAACTAAACTCAAACTAACATAAATTTAGAACAGTCTACAGATGCGAGCAGTGTAGACTGCAGTGTAAGCATGCAGGTACAGCAGGCGGTGAAGAAAGCTAATGGCATGTTGGCCTTCATAATAAGAGGAGTTCAATATAGGAGCAAAGAGGTCCTTCAGTAGTTGTACAGGGCCCTAGTGAGATGACACCTGAAGTATTGTGTGCAGTTTTGCTCTCCAAATTTGAGGAAGGACATTCCTGCTATTGAGGGATTGCTGTGTAGGTTCACTAGGTTAATTCTTGGGATGGACGATCAGCCATGATCATATTGAAGTGGGGTGGGAAATTGCAACCTTCACGTGGTCCGCCCTGTTTCTAATGCAATCAACCCGACGTGCACAAGCAAGATCAAATAGAACAAGTTGACTTACAACTTTAGGCTGTGCATGCCATACGCAAGAAGAAGATCATATTGAATGGCAGTGCTGGCTCGAAGGGTCGAATGGCCTACTCCTGCACCTATTGTCTATTGTCTATTGAATTTCTCCATTAACTCGCATCTCGATCTGTACCGCACATGTGGCCACGGACGTTGTATTTAAGCCGCCTGTGATCCATTGACTTAAAGCGATCCTCTCTCGCCTGATAGTGGAGGAAGGAACTGCAGATGCTGGTTTACACCAAAGGTAGACACAAAAAATGAGGAGTAACTCAGCAGGACAGGCAGCAGATCTGGAGAGATTCAGAGTCAGAGTCAGAGTCAGTCAATTTAATTGTCATTTGGACCCCTGGAGGTCCAAACGAAATGCCGTTTCTGCAGCCATACATTACACACAAAATAGACCCCAGACACAACATAATTACATTTACATAAACATCCATCACATAGCTGTGATGGAAGGCCAAATAAACTTCCAACTTCCACCTATTCCAGAGGAGGAATAGGTGACATTTCAGAGCGAAACCTTCTCCCTTCTCCTTAGTTCAATGGTGTTTTTACTGTCACATGAGCAAGATGCAAATGCCAAGTGAAATTCCTTCCATGGAAAGTGTCGAGTAGAGTATTGCCACACCTAAACACATCACCGATTCGCAAGTTGTACAGAAGACGACCACTGATCCTGCAAGTTCAGTTTAGTTTGGAGATACAGCATGGAAGCCGGCCCTGTAGCCCATCAAGTCTAGTCCGCCATTCAATCATGGTTTGTTCAATCAATCCGCGCCAACCAAGAATCCCCAAACACTATCCTCCACACACTGGGGACAAGTTACATTCAGCCAACTTGCCTACAAACCTGTATGTCTTTGGAGTGTGGGAGGAAACCGGAGATCCCGGAAAAAGCCCACGCAGGTCACGGGGAGAACGTGCAAACTCCGTACAGACAGCACCCGAGGTCAGGATCAAAGCTGGGTCTCTGGTGCTGTAAGGCAGCAACTCTACTGCTGCGCCACCGTGTTGCCATTATTTAGCGCCATTTTCAGAGTCCAGTCTATGCAAGTCATTAAGTATTTTTAAGGCGGAGATTCACAGATTCTTGATTAGAATGGGTGTCAGGGGAGAAGGCAGGAGAATGGGGTTGAGAGAGGGAGAGACAGACAGCACCCGTAGTCTGGATGGAACCCGTGTCTCTGGCGCTGTAAGGCAGCAACTCTACTGCTGCGCCACCGTGTAGCATTCTCCGAGCAGGGGCCGGCTCGGTAGCTTCCCCCTGTAGGCTGTGGAATAATGATGTGCAGTTAAGCCACGCTCGCTGATTGTTACGAGCAGCACGCTCGCTGATTGTTACGAGCAGCAGGCTGTCTTTATTCCGCATGTTCATCTACTGTACATGACTGGAATGCGGATTCAGTACTAAGCTCACAGCTCATCTCTTGCAATCCACAGCAGGAGGGCTGAAACCATGAAACTTAAATCCACTTCTAGTTTAGTTTAGTTTAGTTTAGAGATACAGCGTGGAAATATGCCCTTCGACCCACTCTCCATACCGACCAACAATCTCCCGTACACAAGTTCTATCCCACAGACTGGTGACAATTAACAGAAGCCAATTAACCTACAAACCTGCACGTCACTGTTTGTACACTATGGTGGCACGGTGGCACAGCGGTAGAGTTGCTGCCTTACAGCGCCAGAGACCCGGGTTCGATCCTGACTACGGGAGCTGTCCGTACTGAATTTGTACGTTCTCCCAGTGACCTGCGTGGGTTTTATCCGGGTACTCCCACACTCCAAAGACGTGCAAGTTTATAGGTCAATTTGACATGGCAAATTATTTCTAGTGTATCAGATAGAACTAGTGTACAAGTGATCATTAGTCGACACGGGCTCGGTGGGTCAAAGGACATATTTCCACTCTGTGTCACAAAAATAAATTATACACTACAAACTGTTGCTCATAAGAAATGGTCAGGAATGTGGTTTACAAGCTTACAAGTTATAGGAGTAGAATTAGGCCATTCGGCCCATCAAAGTCTTCCCCGCCATTCAATCATGGCTGATCTCTGCCTCCTAATCCCATTTTCCTGCCTTCTCCTCATAACCTCTGACACCCATTCTAATCAAGAATCTGTCTTCAAAAGCCAAAAAATGAGGGAGGCATGGGCCTTCCTATATTTAGGCACTACTATTGGGCAGCCAATGCTAGAGCTCTGATTTACTGGCAATGGGGATTCCCAGATGAACCTTTGGATAATAATAATAATACCCCTTTGTGGCTAAACATTGAAAACACAGCAGTGAAAAATTCCTCCCTCTGTACTTTGCTTTTTTCCAAAACAGAATCCCCACATAAGTTGGTTGGTGAGAACTTCATTTTAAGAAATTCTATTCGAATTTTAAATCAGATAAGAAGTTTCAGTACATTGTCAAATGTCTCTATTTACACCCCCATATGTCACAACCATTCCTTTTTGCCATCACAGACAGATGGGGTGTTTGCTGTCTGGAGGGACAAGGGCCTTGCGACCCTCAGAGATCTATATATTGACAAAAAGTTTGCTTCGTTTAATCAGCTGAAATCAAAATTTAACCTTTCCAACTCTCATTTTTTTCGCTGTCTCCAAATTAGGCACTACGTTAAAGATCAAATTGCAAATTTTCAAACCATGCCTGACAGTTGCCCACTCTATGAGCTCCTGCATCTTCCTCCAGACTCCAAACATCTAATATCTCGCTTTGTGAGTCTATTCACCACCTCTGTATCCACTACCCATCTGATAGAAGCCTGGTCTACTGAGCTGAATTTCGAGGTGTCTGATGACATTTGGAATGAAGGTCTGACCAGAATCCAAACTTGTTCGATCAATGTCAGGTATAAACTGATTCAGTTTAAAGTCATCCACAGACTCCATTACTCAAAGACCAAATTACATCGAATCTACCCTGCTATTTCTCCATTATGTGACAGATGCACGTGCAGATGGTTCTTTAACACATATTTTCTGGCTCTGTCCTCATATACAAAGATACTGGTCTAAAATATTTAAGTGGTTTTCTGGGGTCTATGGAAAAGATATTCTCCCTGATCCAGAACTGGCACTTTTTGGATGCTCAGAGACTGCTTTGTACTTCACGTCTGAAGAACAACAAGCACTGATGCTTGGTATGGTGGCAGCCAAGAAAATGATCCTAACGGACTGGAAATCATCTTTACCCCCCTGCTTCGAAAAATGGCTCAATGAAATGATAATAATCATACAGATGGAAAGGATACGCTTCTACAACTCCAAGGTACCAAACAACTTTTTAAGTGTTTGGGGACCATTTATCAACCATCTCAAAGTCCAATAATTTCATAATTTCATATTATCTGCAGTGATGTAGTCCTGTGACCTTTACTTCTGCTTTTGCAATGCATGACTGTGTAGCATCATGTGGATTGTACCAATACTGTTATGTCTGGCGGCTTTGTTTTATTATTTTATTTTTTAAAATTATTTTTTATTTGTTTCTCCTTACTTTTTTTTTCCTGTTGTCTTTTTCAGATTTTATTTTTTATTTTTTTGTTTGTTTTGTTCTGTTTTGTTAAAACATTGTATAAAATAATAAAAAATAATTAGAAAAAAAATAATAATTCTGTCTATCGCTGCCTTAGAAACATCGACTGATGTGTCCTCCACAGCCCTCTGTGGCAATGAGTTCCGGCACAGATAGAACTTTAAACTCAATATTGGGAGGCAGGGGGTCAGCAAATTGGAAGTGTAAGGGTGGAGTTAAATGGAAAGAAAGTGCAGGACATGTTACTCAAGTCTCCCAAATGAATAGGACGGAAAGTTCAAGAAGGGGTAAGAGAATAAGGTTGGGTAAAATCGGGACCGGTGTGAAAGGGAGGTGGAAACCGAATTAAGGTGTTGTAATTGAATGCGCGTAGATTAAGAAATAAAGTGGATGAGCATGTAGCTTAGAGATTGGTAGCTATGATGTTGTGGGAATTACAGAGACGTGGCTGCAAGAGGATCGGACTGGGAGCTAAATATTTGATTTGATTTGATTCAACTTTATTGTCATTGCACAAATACGAGTACAGGTACAACAAAATGCAGTTTAGCACCTGGTCAGAGTGCAAGATAGTAGAAATAAAAAATACTGGTTAAACAATATGTGGACTGTGGATGAATTAAACTGGTACATAGGCAAATAAATGTATACTGATGGGAGAGTATAAAAGATAGCTAGCGTCGGGACTGTGAGTTCAGCAGTGTAATGGTGTTATTGAAAAAGCTGTTCCTCAGCCTGCTTGTGAGAGACCTGAGGCTCCTGTACCGCCAATAGGGCAAATAGTCCATGGTTAGGGTGAGAGGGGTCCTTGATGATTTTCCCGGCCCGTCTCAGACACCGTTTGCGGTGGAGGGCATCCATGGCAGGGGGCGGGGCACCGATGATGTGCTGAGCGGTTTTCACCACCCATTGCAGTGCCTTCCTGTCAGCTGTGGAGCTAAATATTCAGGATTATATGTCATATTGGAATGACAGGAATGTGGGCAGAAGGGTGGGGGTAGCTCTGTTGATTAGGAATGAAATTCAGTCCTTAGTGAGGGGTAACATGGGATCAGAAGATGTAGAGTCATTGTGGATAGAGCTAATGGAAGTTATTTACTGGCCCCCAAACAGTACCCAGGATATAGGGTACATGTTACATCAGGGGATAAAATTGGTATGTAAAAAAAGATTGGGCGATTTCAATATGCAGGTAGATTGGTACTTAACCCCAAGAGAGGCAAATTTGTAGAGTGCCTCTGAGATGGATTCTTAAAGCAGCTTTTAGTGGAGCATACCAGGGGAAAGACAATTTTGGATTCGTGTTATGTATTGAACCAGATTTGTAGTAATTCAAAGGGAATTCAAGGTAAAGGAACCATTAGGAGGAAGTGACCACAACATGGTAAGTTTTCATTTGCAATTTGAGAGGGAGAAGATAAAATCGGATATATCGGTATTGCAAAGGGGACTACAGGGGCATAAGGGATGAGCTGGCCAAAGTTGACTGGAAAGGGACCCTAGCAGGGATGACGGTGGAACAGCAATGGCAGGAATTTCTGGGAATAATCCGGAAAATGCAGGATCTTTTCATTCCAAAGAGGAAAAAAGTATTGAAGTCATGCATTTTGGCAGTAGGAATAAAGGCTTAAAACATAGAAACATAGAAAAATAGCTGCAGGAGTCAGTACCGCCATTCAATATGATCATCGCTCATCATCTAAAATTCAACATCCCATTCCTGCATTTTCCCCATATCCCTTTAATCCGTTTATCCCCAAGGGCTATATCCTGCATCTAGCCTGTCCAATCCTTTAAGGATTTTATATGTTTCTATATGATCCCCTCTCATCGTTCAAAATTCCAGTGAATACATGCCCAGTCGACCCATTCTTTCATAAGACAGAGATGGATAGATTTTTGATTAGTACGGGTGTCAGGGGTTATGGGGAGAAGGCAGGAGAATGGGGTTGGGAGGGAGAGATAGATCAGCCATGATTGAATGGCTGAGCAGACTTGATGGACCGAATGGTCTAATTCTACTCCTATTCCTTATGACCATGTGACTAACCACCCTCTGACTAAGGAAGTTCCTCCTCACCTCCTTTCAAAAAGAGCGCCCTTTAATTCTGACTGTCTTCAATTATATCTGTGTAGGAAGTAAGTGCAGGCGCTGGTTTATACCAAAGACAGAAATAACATGCTAGAGTAAGTCAGCGGATCAGTTAGCATCTCCGGAGAAAAGGAATAGGTGATGTTTCAAGTGAGAAAAAGGGTCTCGACCTGAAATGTCTCCTATTCCTTTTGTCCAGAGGTGCTGCCTGACCCACTGAGTTACTCCTGCGTTTTGTGTCAATCTAAATTATAACTATTCGTGTAACAAGCAACTGAACTGAACAGGCAACAGATTCAATCTTGCCCTCATACATTTTTTGTATTTGTATTTGTATTTTATTTTAATGACCACACAGCCAGGCTGGTGGAATTTTGGGTTGTCAGCAGCGATACAATAATAAAGAACATACAACCACAATTAAAAAAAAAAATTCTTTCAGGAAACTAACGTGTACTCCCAGATCCCTCTGGTCTATAACACTCCCCACGGCCTTCCATTCTCAGTGAAGTTCCTGCCCTGGTTTGACTTCCCAAAATGTAATACTGCACACTTCTGTGAATGAAACCCCATTAGCCATTCCTCAGCCCACTATGGTGAATCTCTGGAACTCTCTGCCACAGAGGGTAGTTGAGGCCAGTTCATTGGCTATATTTAAGAGGGAGTTAGATGCGGCCCTTGTGGCTAAGGGGATCTGGGGGTATGGAGAGAAGGCAGGTACGGGATACTGAGTTGGATGATCAGCCATAATCAAATTGAATGATGGTGCAGGCTCGAAGGGCCGAATGGCCTACTGCACCTATTTTCTATGTTTCTATGTTTCTATGAATTTCAGAACAAAGCCTAACATTTACAACAACCCAAGGAAACGTTATCGACTATAGTATAATAACTGGGTAAAAATTAATATTAACATTTTGGAAAGGTCCAATTACCCCCACAATAAAAATGTGGATTGTGGAAATGTCGGAGACCTTACACTTGGAAAGAATCAGACTTGTCTTAATGGACAAACAAGAACTTTTTATCAGAATATGGTCTCCATTCATTGACCACTTGAAGGGGCAGACTGGCTCGGCACGTCAACCTGAACGACTGAAACTCGAATTAAGGATCAGATGAAAAGTTATACTTTATAATTTACGAACTTATCTCCAAAGTTGTATTTTTCGTCAATTATTCCATTCTTCTTTATCATACTTCTTTCTTTTTTTTATTTCTCTTTCTTATTTTCTATCTATATAAAAAAAAAATTACTAGAAGCAGAGTTACAGGTTGGTGACCTGTTTCCGGAGCTCCTGCAACTACAGCTGCGTCCGCTGGCCTGGATCGATTGCCTCAGCGCAGAGGGAGAACGAGGAGGAAAGAGACAGAGACTAAGACTTTTGCCTCCATCACAATGAGGAGGTGCTTGGTGAACTCACTGTGGTGGATGTTTAATTTGTGTTTATTGTATGTTTTGTTATTTATTATCATTGTGTATGACTGCAGGCAACGATATTTCATTCAGACCAAAAGGTTTGAATGACAATAAAGGAATCTAAATCTAAAATCTAAATCTAAATCAAAATATCAATTGATAATATTAGTAATGTAGGAATGACATACATGAAATGTTTTTAATATGATATGTACCTGCCTCTAATAAAAAGATTATTTAAAAATATATATATATTTTCATCAAATAAGGAACTGGACTGAACAGACAACAGTTTTCGAATTTCCCCTCATATATTAAATCTAACTTTATTTTTATGTGGAGAAGTACAATCTATATGGAGATGTGGTCCTGGTGTGCGATTGTTCCATGAACATTTCAGTGATTGTACAAGCTGAAAATTATTTTAATATCTTTGTCATCTCTGAGCAGCAGACAGATCTACTGGGAGAACTGACAAGAGTCCTTCACTTCATGCTCTTTGATTACACCCACATATATTCAATACTCTCCACTATAATATGAACAAAAAGCAGCTTTAAATGCTTTAGGGATTATAACATTCTTTAACATTACCATCCATCCAAAAACAAAACATGGAAAAGCTATCAAAGCCGTCGATTTCACTCCGGCCCCTGTCCCACCAGAGTAAGTTCAAGTGCAGTCTTATAATTGGCTTTAAAAATATTTTCCAGCTTCGAGCTGTTCAGAATGTATGTTGGACAGCAGAAGCTAAAGGCTTGCTTCGATCCTGTCAGACTCATTGAGTCAGACAGCATGATAACCGGGACTTTGGCCCAACTTGCCCACGCCGACCAAGATGATACAACCCTACTGCTGCATCACTGTGCCGACCAGCGGCGCAGCGGTAGAGTTGCTGCCTCACAGTGCCAGAGACCCGGGTCCGATCTTGACTACGGATGCTTCCTGTACGGAGTTTGTACGTTCTCCCCATGCCATAGGGAGTACAGAGAAGGTTCACCAGACTGATTCGTGGGATGGCAGGACTTTCATATGAAGAAAGACTGTATAGACTCGGCTTGTGCTCGCTAGAATTTAGAAGATTGAGGGGGGATCTTATAGAAACGTATAAAATTCTTAAAGGGTTGGATAGGCTAGATGCAGGAAGATTGTTCCCGATGTTGGGGAAGTCCAGAACAAGGGATCATAGTTTAAGGATAAGGAGGAAGTCTTTTAGGACCAAGATGAGAAAAACATTTTTTTTCACAAAGAGAGTGGCAAATCTGTGGAATTTTCTGCCACAGAAGGTAGTTGAGGCCAGTTCATTGGCTATATTTAAGAGGGAGTTAGATGTGGCCCTTGTGGCTAAAGGGATCAGGGGGTATGGAGAGAAGGCAGGCAGGTACAGGATACTGAGTTGGATGATCAGCCATAATCATATTGAATGGCGGTGCAGGCTCGAAGGGCTGAATGGCCTACTCCTGCACCTGTTTTCTATGTTTCTATGTTTCTATGACCTGCTTGGGTATTCTCCGGCTGCTCCGGTTTCCACCCACACTTGAAAGACATCGAGGTTTATTGGTTAATTTGCTTCAGTAAAAATGGTAAATTGTCCCTAGTGTGTAGGATAGTGTTAGTGTATGGGGTGATCGCTGGTCAGCACAGATTCCGTAGGCCGAAGGCTGTATTTCTGAAGTTTACAGTCTAAAAACCCATCTAATCTAATTCCACCTGCCTGCGTTTGGCCCTTATCTTTAGAAACTTTTCCTATCCATGTACCTGTCCAGATGTCTTTTAAATGTTGTAATAGAACCGGCGTCAACTACCCCCCCATGGCCGTTTGTTCCATGTAGTCACCACAACCCTGTGTGCAAAAAAGCTATCCTTCAGGTTCATAGATACATAGAAACAGAGAAAATAGGTGCCGGAGAGGCTATTTGGTCCTTTGAGCCAGCACCGCCATTCATTGTGATCATGGCTGATCTTCCTATCAAATCTTTCCCCTCTTATCTTAAACCCATGTCTTCTGGTTCTCGATAAACAGAGTGGAAGATTCTGTGCCTTCACCCTATTTATGTGCTGCCAATTGTAGACTTTTTGAAATAAACAAAAATCTTCAAGCTTTGCCAAATTGCCTGGAGATTGTTTCCTGTAGAAAATTGAAATTTAATGTAGAATGTCTACAAGGGGTCATTCAGTCTACTCTTGTCTCAGCAAGTGAATACTCACTCAATTTAGTCCCTAACATTCAGAGCCTCTCAACAAAGTTTTATAATAACATTGTTGTACCCCAGAGCAATCTACGAGTCTCTTCAAACCCCATGTTAATAGCCGACCTGTAAAACTCATTGTTTCTTTTGAAATCGAATAAGACTCTGTTATCTCTTGCAGACACGATTGAGAAATCAAACTCAATGCTAGCATTTATTTCAAGAGGGCTTGTATACAAAGAACAGGGATGGAAAGCTGAGGCTCTCTAAGGCGCTGGTGAGTCCGCATTTGGGATATTGTGAGAGAATGCAGCAGCTGGGCTTGTACACTCTGGAGTTTAGAAGGATGAGAGGTAATCTCATTGAAACATATAAGATTGTTTAGGGCTTGGACACGCTAGAGGCAGGGAACATGTTCCCGATGTTGGGGGAGTCCAGAACCAGTTTAAGAATAAGGAGTAAGCCATTTAGAACGGAGACGAGAAAACACTTTTTCCCACAGAGAGTGGTGAGCCTGTGGAATTCTCTGCCTCAGAGGGCGGTGGAGGCAGGTTCTCTGGATGCTTTCAAGAGAGAGCTAGATAGGGCTCTTAAAAATAGCGGAGTCAGGGGATATGGAGAGAAGGCAGGAATGGGGTACTGATTGGGGATGATCAGCCATGATCACATTGAATGGCGGTGCTGGCTTGAAGGGCCAAATGGCCTACTCCTGCACCTATTGCCTATTGTCTATTGGGAGCAATTCTGGGCTCCATATCTGAGGGAGGATGTGCTGGGTCTGGAGAGGGTCCAGAGGAGGTTTAGAAAGAATGATCCCAGTGATGAGTTGGTTGACAGATGATGAGCGTTTGACAGCTCTGGGCCTCTACTCTCTGGCGTTTAGAAGAAGGAGGGGGGACCTCATGGAAACATACAGAATAGTGAAAGGCATGGATAGAGTGGATGTGGAGAGGATGTTTCCATTAGTGGGAGAGTCTAGGACCAGAGGGCAATGCTCAAAATAAAAGGACGTTCCTTTAGGAAGGAGATGAGGACGAATTTCTTTAGTCAAAGTGTGGTGAATCTGTAGCAGTCATTGCCACAGAAGACTGTGGAGTCCATTAATGGATATTTTCAAGACCGAGGTAAATAGATTTTTGATTAGTCTGGCTGAGTTATGGGGAGAAGACAGGAGAATTGGCTTGAGAGGGAGAGTTCGGTCAAGCATGATTGAATGGCGGAGAAGACTTGATGGGTCGAATGGCCTAATGACTCCTATCACTTATGACCTTATGACCTTATGAGAATTATAACCAAGTAACATAGAAACATAGAAACATAGAAATTAGGTGCAGGAGTAGGCCATTCGGCCCTTCGAGCCTGCACCGCCATTCAATATGATCATGGCTGATCATCCAACTCAGTATCCCGTACCTGCCTTCTCTCCATACCCCCTGATCCCTTTAGCCACAAGGGCCGCATCTAACTCCCTCTTAAATATAGCCAATGAACTGGCCTCAACTACCCTCTGTGGCAGAGAGTTCCAGAGATTCACCATAGTGGGCTGAGGAATGGCTAATGGGGTTTCATTCACAGAAGTGTGCAGTATTACATTTTGGGAAGTCAAACCAGGTCAGGAACTTCACTGAGAATGGAAGGCCGTGGGGAGTGTTATAGACCAGAGGGATCTGGGAGTACACGTTAGTTTCCTGAAGGTGGTGTCAGAGGTAGATATGGTCCCGGATCGCCGCGTGGGAGCCCGGGTCGGTGCCTCGCGGGTCGAAGTTTGGGTCGGCGGAGTGGTCGACGGAGCCCGCGGCTGGGACCCGGGTCGGCTCAACGGAGGCGTGAAGTGGGACCTCGTCGGTGGTGAGGTCTCGCCAGTGGTCAAACCTCACGACTATGAGACCTCGGTGGTGGTTCAGCCTCGCAGGTCTCAGAACTTGGAGGACCACCTTAAGGGAGGGGGAAGAACAATGGAGGACACGGTATAGGGGGAGCGTCGTGAGGGGGGTGAGGGGGAGAACAAAAGAGGGAGCGGCGTGCTTTGTAAGTTTGTCAGCGACATAGGTGGCCACTCTTGGTATACATTGTGTATGCAAGCAAAGAATGTCACTGTGCCTTGTCACATGTGGCAATAAATTATCCCTATTCCATTCCAATTGAGTGTAGAATTTGGGACGGTGTGTTACAATTGCACAAGACATTGGTGAGGCCAAACTTGCAGTATTGTGTTCAATTTTGGTCACCTTGCCGTAAGAAGAATGTTGTTAAGCTGGAAAGGATGCACAGAAGTGTAGGAAGGAACTCAGATGCTAGTTTAAACCGAAGACGGACCCAGAAACATAGAACCATAGAAATTAGGTGCAGGAGTAGGCCATTCGGCCCTTCGAGCCTGCACCGCCATTCAATATGATCATGGCTGATCATCCAACTCAGTATCCCGTACCTGCCTTCTCTCCATACCCTCTGATCCCCTTAGCCACAAGGGCCACATCTAACTCCCTCTTAAATATAGCCAATGAACTGGCCTCGACTACCCTCTGTGGCAGAGAGTTCCAGAGATTCACCACTCTCTGTGTGAAAAAAGTTCTTCTCATCTCGGTTTTAAAGGATTTCCCCCTTATCCTTAAGCTGTGACCCCTTGTTCTGGACTTCCACAGAAAGCTGGAGTAACTCAACAGGTCAGGCAACATCTCTGGAGAAAAGGAATAGGAAACATTTCAGTTCGAGACCCTGCAAAGAAGATTTATGAGGATGATGTGAGTACTTGTGGGCCTGAGGGAGAGATCGAGTAGGTTAGTTCTTTGTTCTTGGAGTGCGGGATGCTTAGGGGTAATCTTATTGAGGTGTATAATATCATGACGGGAATAGGTATCAAGGTATCCCCAGGTATCAAGGATTAGACAGTCCTCTAGTTGTTAAGAATGCTCCTCAAGAAACTGGAATGTTAATCTAGTTTGCATGTGGCCTCACTCTGGCAGTGGAGGAGGCCCAGGACAGAAAGTCCAGTCTATGAATGGGAAGGGGGATTAAAATGGTTAGCAACCGGGAGATCTACAATATTAGGCCTTGGTGGATCTAGCACGTGTTTAAGGTGAAAGAGGAAAGATTTAATAGGAATCTGAGTTGAATCTTTTTGACACAGAATGCGGTGTTTGCGTGGAACGAGCTGTCAGAGGGGGTTGCTTGGGTGGTACTATAGCTACATTTAAAAGACATTTGGACAAGTGCATGGATAGGAAAGGTTTAAAGCAACCAAAGGCAGGCAGGTAGTTGGGGTATGTTGGTCGGCGTGGGCAAGTAGGGCTGAAGGGGATTGTTTCTGTTCTGTTTCACTTAAATGACTCACTCTAACTATGTCTGACATAATTACAATTTTCTGAAAATCTGAAAATCAGATCCACTGACTTCAATCAACTCAATGGCCCCATAGCAGAAGCGTCCATGTCACGGGGCTGGAAACTGGAAGTATCCTGAGCTAATTCTGCTACCACCATCATCTACTGCGACAAGTGATGGCTTCCACCGATTGTCGCCGGAAGCTTGCGTCCTTTTCAGGACAGACGATGACAGCGAGGCCAACATTTGTAACAAGATGGACACGAAAAGAAGAATCAACTCAATTTTGAAGTCCGATTAAAGATAGTCTGAGGGTCGCCAATGAGGTAGGTAGTAGGTATGTTACAATACTTACCTTTAGCGGTGCTGCAATTCTGCCACTGGCCGTGTGCGCGATTTTGGCGCCTGCAAGGGGGGGTGGGGTTAAAACGCGTTTTTTTCTTACCTTGTCCTGGATTATATTTGGTTGGAGTGCAAGCTTTTGCTGAAGAATCGTTCCGACGGGCGTACTGTGTATTTTTTTTTTTTAATCGCCTGACTCATTCAGCGTTGGAGTCATTTTAAAATCAGCTTTGAAAGCCATCAATGCCGACAACGGGGACAGATTTCAGGTAGGGGACAGGTAAACAAAAGCTGTTTATTTTATGTATAAAAGTGGTCCTTAAGATGCCTTTAGTTCACATTTTAAGTTGCGAAACGGTGATTTAGTCCCCATACGAACTGGCAGTGTTTTTCATGCCGATATAGGGACTAAATCACTGCAAACCGCAACGTTCCAAATGATCGCGTTCCAGAAAAACCCACTCGCAAGATGATTTAAATGGCTATTAATTTACAGGTACTAAACATTAATTTCCTTCCATTTGGCCTATAAATCCATGACAATGAGATTTAAGAATTATGTTATATTGTGAATTCTTGTGTGAATGTTATTTGGACACTTAGGCTAATTAAAAATGTTAATCTATTCTTAAGAAATTGATAGATGTTTAGATCTAGTAATTGAATTTTGCAATTAGCTACAATTAGGTAACTAACTAATTATATGCTTTAATTTCAAGTCTTCTAAGTAAGATTGTTTCATATTTGTTTCAGAATGCTTCAATGTATAATAACTGAACATATCTTTCAGTTCTCTTAATTTTTAAGAAAAATATGGCCATTAAACTGCCACGATCACAGCTTTTGTGTTGTCAATGGAAAAGCAATAGGGAATAAGATGCCAATTTCCGAGTATGAAAACTTTTTTAACACTGAAGATATGAAAGTGAATTAGGTGTCAAATTAAACTTCTTTTTATGCTTTATCTGATGGGATAAATGACAAACTTGATTATTAAAATCTCAAAATGTTGTAACGTTGCTATCGGTAGTAGTTGAGTCCTGCTCTCTAGTTGTTGACAGGATGGTGCAGTTGCCTGATAACAATCTCGGAAGGAACTGCTTCTAAATCTGGAATTCATTTGATGTACATTGAAGTGTTGCAGAAGTTGGAAATGACGGTGGGATTATATATAAGAGATGAATTGTACATGTTCCTGTTGGTTTTTGGCCAAGGTTTTGCATCAAAGGGATTTTTTTTTGCATTATTACATTGGAACTTCCACTTGAACAGGCTGTCGAGGGATATAATAACTGATGTGAACTCCTTATTACACCATGCCAGTCAGTCGAAAAAGAGGGTTATGTCAACCTCATTTTGTGGGATGTACATAATGGATAGTGCAGCAGATCCAACAAGGGATGTCTTAAATCATTGATGTTGGTGAGGAAGTTTCACTAGTACTACATGCCATCTAAAATGAACCACCGAATGTATGGATGCCTGTGTCCTTGCATTGACGTTCCCAAAATCTTCCTGAGCATGAAGTATTTGTTCTGGAGGCACACAAAGAAAGGAAACACTTCAGATCACTGCAGGATTAACACCACGTGCCAGGACATTCCTACAAAGACACGGACTACTGATTCAATGTTGTTAGATCATTACATTAGAAACAGGCCCTTCGGCCCAACTTGCCCACACCGGCCAACATGTCCCATCTACACTAGTCCCACCTGCCTGGGTTTAGTCCATATTCCTCCAAACCTGGCCTATCCATGTACCTCTCTGACTGTTTCTTAAATGTTGGGATAGTCCCTGCCTCAACTACCTCCTCTGGCAGCTCGTTCCATTCACCTAACGCCCTTTGTGTGAAATGGGTGCTTCTCTGGTTTCTTTTGAATCTTTCCCCCCAGTTCTCCATCCCCCTACTCTAAGTAAAAGACTGTGCATTCACTCTATCTGTACCTGTCTATTTGAAAACAAAAATCTTCAAGCTATCCCAAATTGGCTGCATGTTGTTTCCAGTGGAAAATTCCAATTAAATACTGAAGTTCATCTACCTCTGGGTAAAATAATCAATGTACTTGCCCCATCTATTCCACTTATGATTTTGTACACCTCTGTAAGATCATCCCTCATCCTCCTGCCTGCCAAAGCCTACTCAACCTCTCCCCATAGCTCAGGCTCTAGAGTCCCAGCAACATCTTCGTAAATCTCTTCTGTGCCCTTTCCAGTTTCTCAGATGCCGTTATGATCATGATCTAAAGATGTTGCGATCCTAGTTTGATTTAAAACTACTTTCTTTAGACGTTAGACTTTAGAGATACAACATGGAAACCCAGTCTGCGCCGACCCAGTCACCACCTCACCCACTCGCACTCTTACACACACTAGGGACAATTTACAATTTTCAACCAAACCCTATTTACCTGAAAACCTGAATGACTTTGACAAGTAGGAGAAAACTGGAGCACCTAGAGAAATCCCGCGCAGGCCACAGGGAGAACATACAAACCCCATGCAGGCAGCACCTGTGGTGAGGATCGAACCAGGGACTCTGGAGCTGTAAAGCAGCAACTCTACCGCTACGCCACCATGCCATCCCTTTTCTTTCATTGGCAAAATTCAGTACAAATTGATGGATAAATGAAATAATCTTCTGAAATTGGTGCAGACCATTCTTTGTGATCTATGAGCAATTAAATCTTGTCAAGTCTGCGGGGAGAGTTTTGAAGATCTGATACAGGGAATTTTCTCAGATATCAACTGCATGACAATAAGGAGACCCAGAACTGTTGCAGGTTGAATTGCATATAACATAGAGTGGCGGCATGGTGGCGCAGCGGTAGAGTTGCTGCCTCACAGCGTCAGAGTCCCAGGTTCGATCCTGGCTAGGGCTGCTGTCTGTACGGAGTTTGTACGTTCTCCCCGTGACCTGCGTGGGTTTTCCCCAGGTGTTCCGGAGTCCTCCCACACTCCATAGACGTAATTGGCTTTGGTAAAATTGTACATTGTTTCTAGTGTGTGTTGCAATGGTCCGGGAAGATCCCGGCAAGCATGCTTGACTCGCCCGCCACGGAGCGATCTCTGATGACCCACCCGGTAAGACTGGCTCACCCACCTCAGCCTCCGGCTGGGCTGGGAACCCGCCCGAAGACTCGCATTCAATGGGATTGGGAATCCGCTCATCGGTCGCCATGACTGGGAGGCAGCTGGAGACGTCGGACGCGAGGAGCAAGGAGGGTGGACCAGCGTAATGCCTCCAGCGCCTTCAAGGTTGGTTGCAGGAGGCATCCCAGGGACACAAAGATGACCGGGTGAGGAGAGGAGAGAAGAGGGACATCGGTTCACGGGAACTGCTCCAGTACATCGGGCGCGTGGGCCGACCGCTCTTTGGACTTTTGAATAATGTCATTAATAATGTCGGCGCCCGCATGTGTAATAAATGCAAAAAGAATTTCACTATGTGGTTGCATATGTGACTAATCAGTCTGAAGAAGGATCTCGACCCGAAACGTCACCTATTTCTTCGCTCCATAGATGCTGCCCCTGAGTTTCAATGTGATCATGGCTGATCATCCCCAATCAGTACCTCGTTCCTGCCTTCTCCCCATATCCCCTGACGCCGCTATTTTTAAGAGCCCTATCCAGCTCTCTCTTGAAAGCATCCAGAGAACCTGCCTCCACCGCCCTTTGAGGCAGAGAATTCCACAGACTCACAACTCTCTGTGAGAAAAAGTGTTTCCTTGTCTCTGTTCTAAATTGCTTACTCCTTATTCTTAAACTGTGGCCCCTGGTTCTGGCCTCCAATATAATACAATAGTTATTGTAATTTGAGCCTCAGTGAGGCTCAAACGAAATTCCGTTTCCACAGCCATACAAACAAAAACAACTTCCTACAGACATACACACAATTTAATTCACACAAACATCCATCACAGTGAACCCACTGTGATGGAAGGCAAAGTATTTTCTCTCCCCTGTTCTCCATGTCTCTCCTGATGTCCAAGCCCCAGGCGGGCGATGATAAGTCCCACGGCCATTTTAGGCCGTGCGGGGCGATTTACGGCCCCGCTCCCGGTCTAAAAGTCACAATGTTGGAGCCCCCGGCGGGCGCTGTAATGTCCCACGGCCATGAAGCCGCGCCGGGCGATGTACGGCCCCGCTCCGGGTCGTTCCAACCCCGCGACACGGGCTGGAGAAGTCGCGTTGCGGGAGCTCTTGGAAGCGGTCTCCTCAACCGGACCCGCGAGCTCCCGATGTCCCAGTCCACCGGACCTGCGGCTGCGTTGCTGGAGCCTCAGAGCCCCAGAAGTCGAGTCGCAGCAGCGAGTCACCGCCGCTCCCCACGCTCCGAGGCCGGCCAGTCCCACGATGGTGAGAAGTCCGCAGCTCTGCAGTCTCCCGAGCCCCCCGTGTCGTTCAGGTTGGAGGCCGCTCCACGGTGCTAGGCCCCAACGACAACGGAGACCCGACAGGGAAAAGGTCGGGTCTCCCGTACAGGGAAGAGATTTTAAACGGTTTCTCCCTCCCCCTCCCCCCGCCCCTGATATATACACATTTAAAACCAACACTACATTTAACTAAGCACAAAATAAAAAAAAGACAGACAGGCTGTAGGGGCTGCTGCAACGGGTGAGCTGCGCCAACATACATCGGGAACATGTTTCCTGCCTCTAGCGTGTTCAAGCCCTTAACAATCTTATATGTTTCAAAGGGTCTTTCGGCCCATTGACCGTTTCAAAGGGTCTTTCGGCCCATTCTTGATGAATTGCCCGATTACTGTAGCTACCACAACCAGAGAGCAGTCGTCGTCTATCTCATTGGTGACCCTCGGACTATCTTTGATCAGACTTTACTGGCTTTACCTTGCACTATATATTATTCCCTTATCATGTATCTGTACACTGTAAATGGCTCGATTGTAATCATGTATTGTTTTTCCGCTGACTGGTTAGCACACTACAAAAGCTTTTCACTGTACCTCGGTACACGTGTCAATAAACTAAACTAAATTAAACTATAAACACCCTGTGTAGGAAGGAACTTCAGATATTGTTTTTAAACCGAATATAGACACAAAAAGCTGGAGTAACTCAGCGGGACAAGCACAATCTCTGGAGAGAAGGAATAGGTGACGTTTCGTGTCAAGACCCTTCTTCATATAAAAGTGTCGAGCCGAAATATCACCCATCCCTTCTCCCCAGAGATGTGTCAAGACCCTTCTTCAGACGGGTCGGGGAAGGTAAAGATAGGTAGCAACAGCTACATTTAATTCAAGGGGTTGCGAGCTGTGATGTCTGTACACCTGTGACAGATGTGTACAATATATTATCCACAACTTGTTCTGCTATTTCAATTATCCTCATCAGTTCAATTATCTACAACTCCTTGCTCTTCAATTGATTTGCTTTACTGACACCCATTCCATAGCCCTAAACACTCATTCATTCTCAAGCTAGAAAGGGTAAAGAGAAGAGTTAAAGGTCTGGCCCACGGGCATGCGACCTGCATGCGGCAAGCGTGACCTAAAGGGCCGGTCCCACCAGCATGCGCCTGCATGTGGCAAGCGTGACCTAACGTGGTCGCTTGAGCCGTACGGCATGCGGCAAGTGCGACCAAACCAGAAGCGGGAGCCATGCAGCGATCGAGTGAGTGACAGGGCCTCGAGGCGGCTGCGGGCCGGCAGGCCGTTGCCACACGGAATTTTTAAACACGGTCAGTTTTTTGGAGCCCCGAGCGATGTCGGGACCAGCTCCGCACAACTCTATACGGCGCCGGCGATCGAAGTAGGACCGGCCCCGCGAGGCCGTACGGCTCAAGCGACCACGTTAGGTCGTGCTTGCCGCATGCAGGCGCATGCTGGTGGGACCGGCCCTTTAGGTCGCGCTTGCCGCATGCAGGTCGCATGCCCGTGGGACAGGCCTTTTACGAGGATATTGCCATCTGGATATGGACCAAACGCTGGCAGGTGGGACTAATGTAAATGGGACATGTTGACCGGTGTGAGTAAGGTGGGCCGAAGCACCTGTTTCTATGCTGTGGTTCAGAGATACAGTGCGGAAACAGGCCCTTCGGTCCATCAGGGCCGGTCCCACCCCGACCCACACAATAACACTATCCTACTCCCACTAGGGACAATTTTTATATTTTACCCAGCCAATTAACCTGCAAACCTGTATGTCTTTGGAATGTGGGAGGACTCCGAAAATCTCTGAGAAAACCCATGCAAGTCACGAGGAAAACGTAAAACTCCGTACAGACAGCACTCGTAGTCGGGATCGAACCCAAGTCTCGGGCGCTGCATTCAATGTCAGGAAGCAACTCTGTCTCAGTGGCAACATGACTGCCCTCTACCACTCTATGACTGTGCATCTACAACCTGTACACAGTAGCTAGAATGTCACGTCAAGTTAAGTGTGTTTAATTATCATGAGTACCGACAAACGGAACTATGAAATTCTCACTCACTATTATAGTCATAGAGTCAAAGAGTTATTGCGTCGAAACAGGCCCTTCAGCCCAACTTGCCCACACCAGCCAACATGTCCCATCACTAGACTGATTCATGTTAAGGACTGTCTTTATGAAGAAAAGACTGGATAGACTTGGTTTAAACTCTCTAGAATTTGGGAGATTGAGAGGGGATCTTATAGAAACTTACAAAATTCTCAAGGGGTTGGACAGGCTAGATGCAGGAAGATTGTTCCCGATGTTAGGGAAGTCCAGGACAAGGGGTCACAGCTTAAGGATAAAGGGGAAATCCTTTAAAACCGAGATGAGGAGAACTTTTTTCACACAGAGTGGTGAATCTCTGGAACTCTCTGCCACAGAGGGTAGTTGAGGCCAGTTCATTGGCTATATTTAAGAGGGAGTTAGATGTGGCCCTTGTGACTAAGGGGATCAGGGGGTATGGAGAGAAGGCAGGTACGGGATACTGAGTTGGATGATCAGCCATGATCATATTGAATGGCAGTGCAGGCTCGAAGGGCCGAATGGCCTACTCCTGCACCTAATTTCTATGTTTCTATGTTTCTATGTTTACAGTAGTCCCGCCTGTCTGTGTTTGGCCCATATCCCCTCCAAACCTGTCCAATCCATCTACCTGTCTAACTGTTTCTTAAACGTTGGGATAGTCCCTGCCTCAACTCCGCTGGCAGCTTGTTCCATACACCCACCACCCTCTGTGTGAAAAAGTTACCCCTCAATTTCTTATTAAGCCTTTCCCCTTCACCTTAAACCTATGTCCTCTGGTTCTCAATTCCCCTACTCTGGGCAAGAGACTTTGTGCATCTACCCGATCTATTCCTCTCGTGATTTTATACACATCTATAAGATCACCCCTCATCCTCCTGCCCTCCAAGGAATAGATTCCCAGCTTACTGAACCTTTCGCTATAGCTCACACCCTCTAGTCCTGGCAACATCTTCATAAATCTTCTCTGTACCCTTTCCAGCTTGACAACATCTTTCCTATAACATGGTGCCCAGAACTGAACACAATACCCTAAATGTGGCCTCATCTACATCTTATACAACTACAACATGACCTCCCAAATCAAATTCATCTATATTCAACTCTACATATCTCTCGTTTTTAGTTTAGTTTAGTTTTAGAGGTACAGCGCGGAAACAGGCCCTTCGGCCCAGCTAGTTGGTGCCGGCCAGCGATCCCCGCACATCTCACACAGAGAGTGGTGAATCTCTGGAATTCTCTGCCATAGAAGGTAGTTGAGGCCAGTTCATTGGCTATATTTAAGAGGGTGTTAGATGTGGTCCTTGTGGCTAAAGGGATCAGGGGGTATTGAGAGAAGGCAGGTACAGGATATTGAAGTGGATGATCAGCCATGATCATATTGAATGGTGGTGCAGGCTCGAAGGGCCGAATGGCCTACTCCTGCACCTATTTTCTATGTTTCTATGTTTCTATTAAACCTATCCTACACACACGAGGGACAATTTTACATTCATACCAAGTCAATGAACCTAGAAACCTGTACATCTTTGGAGTGTGGGAGGAAACTGAAGATCTCGGAGAAAACCCACGCAGGTCACGGGGAGAACGTACCAACTACAAACAGACAAGCACCCGTAGCCAGGATCGGACCTGGGTCTCCGGCGCTGTGAGGCAGCAGCTGTGCGCCACTATATAGTTCGATAGTATTAACCTGTTGGCATATCTGGCAAACCAATATTGGTTTATCTCGGACTGATATTCCAGTGGATCAAGCAACTCGCATGTTCAAAACCTTTGTCAAAACGGAGAGATTATCAAAGTGGTTTAGTTTGAGAAGCTGCTGTGCGTTGGCTGGGAAGTTAAGACAGGTTATGTGTAATGAACTGGAGTTTGTGCATCACATCAAAATCAACCATTGAAGAAGCCGAAACAAGATAAAGTGTTTTCACAGGCGGCCGTCTCCAGATGCATCACTTCAAGGGCAATGAATTCCGATAGATTTAGAAACAGTGGATTTAGAGAAAATTGCTTCTGGGTAAACTAAGACTTGGTCAGTCAAATGCTCATTAACTTTACCTAATTCCTTCAATGACATTGAAAGTGCAGCGAGTCAATAAACAGTTTTGTTTTAAGCCAAACCCAAAGAGAATGTTTTGTGTAATTAAAGTTGGAATGTGATGGAGGATTTGTTACATCAAAATGACTACTCACTATTAACTCAGTTGAAGGTCGACAAAAATGCTGGAGAAACTCAGCGGGTGAGACTGCATCTATGGAGTGAAGGAATAGGTGACGTTTCGGGTCGAGACCCTTTCTCAGAAGGGAGAAGAAGGGTCTCTGAAGAAGGACCTCGACCTGAAACGTCACCTATTCCTTCGCTGCATAGATGCTGCCTCACCCGCTGAGATTCTCCAGCATTTTTGTCTACCATCGATTTTTCCAGCATCTGCAGTTCCTTCCTAAACATTAACTCAGTTTAGAAACATAGAAACATATACACATGGAAAATAGGTGCAGGAGTAGGCCATTCGGCCCTTCGAGCCTGCACCGCCATTCAATATGATCATGGCTGATCATTCAACTCAGTATCCTGTACCTGCCTTCTCTCCATACCCCCTGATAAATTTAGACACAAGGGCCACATCTAACTCCCTCTTAAATATCGCCAATGAACTGGCCTCAACTACCTTCTGTGGCAGAGAATTCCAGAGATTCACCACTCTTTGTGTGAAAAATGTTTTCCTCATCTCGGTCCTAAAATTTTATTTTATTTATTTTAGCTTAATTTATGGTCAGGGGTACCAAGGTAGAGTGAAAAGCCTTTGTTGCATGCTAGCCAGGCAGTGGAAATGCTATACATGATTACAATCGAGCCATTTACAGTGTATAGATACCATGGTAAGGGAATTGCATTTAGTGCAAGGTAAAGCCAGCAAAGTCCCAATCAAGTAAAGTCCGAGAAAGTCCGAGAATCCGAGTAGAGATTTAAGAGTGTTGAGCGATTGTAATATGTGATTGTAGGTCTGTTTCTGGGGCCAGCGCGCAAATAGTCGCCTGAGTTGGGCACCATCTTGGAAGTAGGCAAAACAACTGCTGACTGTGTGCAGGAAGGAACTGCAGATGCTGGTTTAAACCGAAGAGCACAGACAGCATCTCGCATCTCTGGGGAGAAAGAATGGGTGACATTTCGGCTCGACACTTTTATATGAAGAAGGGTCTCGACCAGAAACGTCACCCATTCTTTTTCCCCAGAGATTCTGCCTGTCCCGCTGAGTTACTCCAGCATTTTGTGTCTATGTTCAGTGTAAACCAGGATCGGCAGATCCATCCTCCACACTAATACCATTCACCCTTGCGTTCCACGCCACATGCCTCCAGCGACTCCATTCCACGTCCGTGTTTGTATATCTTTCATTCATTTATTCTATATCTCTCTATATCACCATCTATATCTCTCGTTTTCCTTTCCCCTGAGTCTCAATCTGAAGAAGGGTCTCGACCTGAAACGTCACCCATTCCTTCTCTCCGGAGATGCTGCCTGACCCGTTGAGTTACTCCAGGATTTTGCAATACTTGCAATATGTATCACTGGTTAATTACAACTTGATCTTCTAAAATGATATGAACATAATATTTTCCTTTACCCCCCCACCCCCTGTGCTTGGTTTCCAGTTTTGTGCTGTTGTGCTCGTCCAAGTCCAAACCCTGATGTGAAATATAAAGTCAGAGGGAAGGATATAGGTGGAAGGGGACCGGTAGTAAGGAAAACAAACTCAATCCTAGCATTTATTTGAAGAGGGCTTGTATACAAAACAAGGATGTAATGCTGAGCCTCTATAAGGCCACATTTGAAGGGTATGGGTCCCATAGCTGAGGAAGGATGTGCTGGCCCTGACGAGGGTCAAGAGGAGGTTTACAAGAATGATACCAGGAATGAGTAGGTTAACCTAGGATGAGCATTTGTCGGCACTGGACCTGTGCTCGCTGGAGTTTGGAAGAATGACAATAGACAATAGACAATAGGTGCAGGAATAGGCCATTCGGCCCTTCGAGCCAGCACAGCCATTCAATGTGATCATGGCTGATCATCCCCCAATCAGTGCCCCGTTCCTGCCTTCTCCCACATATCCCCTAGCTCCGCTATTTTTAAGAGCCCTATCTAGCTCTCTCTTGAAAGCATCCAGAGAACCTGCCTCCACCGCCCTCTGAGGCAGAGAATTCCACGAGTCCCATGAGGAGAATTCCATGAGAGGGATCCTCATTGAAACAAACAGAATATTGAAGGGCTCCAATAGAGTGGATGTGGAAAGGATGTTTCCACTAGTGGGAGAGTCTAGGACCAGAGGTCATAGCCTCAGAATAAATGAACATTCTTTTAGGAAGAAGATGATAAATTTCTTAAGTCAGAGGGTGATGAATCAGAGTCAGAGGGTGATGTAATTATTTACCACAGAAGGCTGTGGAGGCTAAGTCAGTGGATACTTTTAAGGCAGAGATAGACAGATTCTTGATTAGTACGGGTGTCAGGGGCTATGGGGAGAAGGCAGGAGAATGGGGTTAGGAGGGAGAGATAGATCATGAGTGAATGGCAGAGTAGATTTGATAGGCCGAATGGTCAAAATCTACCCCTATTCCTTATGACTGAGTCCAAATACCACAGACACCTCCAAGCTTGTCAGATTCATAAACCTCATGCTGACTTTATAGATGTACTCGCTTCCTCAAACACATTGACACTAGGACACACCCTGTGTGGTTTCGATAAAGATAATAGCGGTCATCGCAAAATTGGCCACAAATGTCAATGATACACATTAGTTTAGTGATACGGTGCGGAAACAGACACAAAATGCTGGCTTGACTGAGTGGGACAGAAGGAACGGGTCATGTTTCGGGTCGAGACCCTTCTGCAGACTGTGTGACAGGGGAGGAGGGAGACACAGAGATACGGAAGGGTAAAGTGTGAAAACGAGAGACCAAAGGAGACACAGATCAAGGAAAATGTAAATGAGATCATTGTTAGCTTGGGGAAGGTGACACCGAAGCATACAAAGATAAAATTTAACCTGGAAGACAGTCGGATTGATCGCGTAGAACCAGGATGGGGGTGGGACCCTTCAGCCTTCCACGCCGACCAGCGATCCCCGTGCACTAACACTAGCCCTCACACTAGGGACAATTGACAATCTTCTTCTTCTTGCGTATGGCGTACACAGCCTAAAATTGTAGGACAACTTGTTAATTTACAATTATACCAAGCCACTTATAGCCTACAAACCTGCATGTCTTTGTAGTGGGAAGAAACCAGAAAAACAGAGAAACGGAGAAACAGAGAAAACCCACGCAGGTCATGAGGGGAACATCCAAACTCCATAGTCAGGATCGAACCTGAGTCTCTGGCGCTGTAAATCAGCAACACCACCGCAGCGCCACAATGCTGCCCGTACAATTAGCGTCTACCAATCTTGCAGGCTCAAGGTCTCAGGAAGACTCAACACAACAGCAATGGCAACACCAATCAAACAAAGTTAGTCTTGCTGGCAAAAATTCTCAAATTAAATTTGAGACGCTGGAATTAAGAAGTGCTTGCAAGTGCTTAGAAAGGCCTTCTTAATGAGTCTGAAGAAAGATCCCTACCCGAAATATGACCTACCTCTATTCTCCGGGGATGCCTTCTGGCCCGCTGAGTTACTCCAGCACTTGGTGTCAGATGGTCAGAGTGGACGTGGTTCAATGGTTCAACTCATACTTATTGTCCAAAACTAAATCCAAACCAAAACCAAACCAAAACCAAACCAAACCAAACCAATATCTGAGGCACCCAGTCTACCAGCTCAGGCACTGTACTGACCATTAGTATGGTTTGTTATGCGAATGGTACGTTAGCATTCATAGCAAAAGGATTTGAGTATAGGAGCAGGGAGGCTCTACTGCAGTTGTACAGGGTCTTGGTGAGACCACACCTGGAGTATTGCGTACACTTTTGGTCTCCAAATGTGAGGAAATACATTCTTGCCATAGAGGGAGTACAGAGAAGGTTCACCAGACTGATTGATGGGATGTCAGGACTTTCATATGAAGAAAGACTGGATAGACTCGGCTTGTACTCGCTAGAATTTAGGAGATTGAGGGGGGGATCTTATAGAAACTTACAAAATTCTTAAGGGGTTGGACAAGCTAGATGCAGGAAGATTGTTCCCAATGTTGGGGAAGTCCCGGACAAGGGGTCACAGTTTAAGGATAAAGGGGAAATCCTTTGGGACCGAGATGAGAAAAACATTTTTCACACAGAGAGTGGTGAATCTCTGGAACTCTCTGCCACAGAAGGTAGTTGAGGCCAGTTCATTGGCTATATTTAAGAGGGAGTTAGATGCGGCTATTGTGGCTAAAGGTATCAGGGGGTATGGAGAGAAGGCAGGTACAGGATACTGAGTTGGATGATCAGCCATGATCATATTGAATGGTGGTGCAGGCTCGAAGGCCAGAATGGCCTACTCCTGCATCTAATTTTCTATGTTTCTATGTTTCTATGACCATTTAGCTGAGATGGGATATCTTAGTCAGCATGCATAAGTGGAGTTGAAGGGCCTGTGTCCACACTATATAACTATGATTCTAAATGGTTATTCATGGTCCTAATTTGGTCAGGAAAACAAGAGAGAAGAAAGGTTTGAAGAAGGGTCCCGACCTGAAACATCACCCATTCCTTCTCTCCACAGATGCTGCCTGTCCCGTTGAGTTACTCCAGCATTTTGTGTCCATGTCATGTTTCTATCCTCCTTCTCGAAACTAAACTGAGCTAAACGAATGGCTTAAAGTTATTTAGTTTGAGTTTTGGAAATAAAACATATCCCAAACTTCAGACTGTAAGCTAGGTTGCTGTTACACTTATTGGCTTTTTATCAATTTAATAGCCTGTTCCCTTCATCAGATCATCATCAGATCATCATTTTTTATCATCATTTTTTTGTATATCTTTAATTAATTTATTCTATATCTCTCTACATCACCATCTAGATATCTTGTTTCCCTTTCCCATGACTTCAAATACATTTATTGGCCAAGTATTCACATACAAGGAATTTGCCTTGGTGCTCCGCCCACAAGTGATAACATGACATACAGTGACAGTTAAGAATGACACTTAAAACATTAAACATTAATAATAAAACATTATTGATTAAACATGTGAATTAATTACAATACCAGAGCAAAAGGAGGCTACAGATTTTTGGTTATTGAGTACAGCTACTACTCGTGGAAAAAAAGCTGTTTTTATGTCTGGCTGTGGCAGCTTTGACAGTCCGGAGTCGCCTTCCAGAGGGTAGTGATTCAAAGAGTTTGTGGCCAGGGTGAGAGGGGTCAGAGATGATCAGTCTGAAGAAGGGTCTTGATCCGAAACGTCACCTGTTCCTTCTATCCAGAGATGCTGCCTGTCCCGCTGAGTTACTCCGGCGCTTTATGTCTATCTTAGGCATAATCAGGATGGACAACAGAAGTGTAGAAGCTCAGGAGTTATTCTCCGAAGACGTTTCATTGCTGCATTGTCTGTCAAGTTTTAATTAGAGCCAACTCACATGAATTATAACACCATTCACAGCAATAGCAACAGTAATTAATTAACTGTGTGAGATTTTGCATAACCTTTGCAAATGTTGATGCAAATTGCTGGATTCATTACCCTCTGAGTGATGCTTCAGATTCAGAGGTAGATTTGACAGAGAGTTAGTCAAGTACTTCAATACTTCCTCAATTTCTTTACAAACTCTTTTGGGGACACAAACTAGAGTTAGAGAGTCATACGACATGGAAAGAGGCCCTTCGGCCCATTTGTCCATGCTGACCAAGATGTCCCATCTACCTGCCTGCGCTTGGCCCATATTCCTCTAAACCTGTCCTATCCATGTACCTGTCCAAGAGACTTTTAACTTTTGGGTTGGCACAGTTGTGCAACGGCAGAGTTGCTGCCTTACAGCGCCAGGGACCCGGGTTCGATCCTGACCACGGGTGCCGCCTGTACGGAGTTTGCACGTTCTCTCCGTGACCTGCGTGGGTTTTCTCCAGGATCTACGGTTTCCTTCCACACTCGAAAGATATATAGGATTGTAGGTTAATTGGCTTGGTATAAATGTGAAATTATCCCTAGTCTGTGTAGGACAGTGTTAATGTGCGGGCATCGCTGGTCAGTGCAGACTCGGTTGGCTGAAGGGCCTGTTTCCATGCTGCATCACTAAACTAAACTGTTTTTATTGTACCTGCCTCAACTACCTCCTCTGGCAGCAAGTTCCATGTGCCGACCACTCTCTGTGTAAAAACAGTTCTCCCTCAGGGTCCTATTAAACCTTTACAAACCTATGTCTTCTGGTTCTTGATTCCTCTATACGGTGTAAAAGGCTCTGTGCTTGTGTTCATTTAACCATATAACCATATAACAATTACAGCACGGAAACAGGCCACCTCGGCCCTACAAGTCCATGCCGAACAAATTTTTTTCCCCTTAGTCCCACCTGCCTGCACTCGTACCATAACCCTCCATTCCCTTCTCATCCATATGCCTATCCAATTTATTTTTAAATGATACCAATGAACCTGCCTCCACCACTTCCACTGGGAGCTCATTCCACACCGCCACCACTCTCTGCGTAAAGAAGTTCCCCCTCATATTACCCCTAAACTTCTGTCCCTTAATTCTGAAGTCATGTCCCCTTGTTTGAATCTTCCCTATTCTCAAAGGGAAAAGCTTGTCCACATCAACTCTGTCTATCCCTCTCATCATTTTAAAGACCTCTATCAGGTTCCCCCTTAACCTTCTGCGCTCCAGAGAATAAAGACCTAACTTATTCAACCTATCTCTGTAACTTAGTTGTTGAAACCCAGGCAACATTCTAGTAAATCTCCTCTGTACTCTCTCTATTTTGTTGACATCCTTCCTATAATTTGGCGACCAAAATTGTACCCCATACTCCAGATTTGGTCTCACCAATGCCTTGTACAATTTTAAAATTACATCCCAGCTTCTATACTCAATGCTCTGATTTATAAAGGCTAGCATACCAAAAGCTTTCTTTACCACCCTATCTATATGAGATTCCACCTTCAAGGAACTATGCACGGTTATACCCAGAGATGATCCTCTGTTCAAAGGTATTCTTCAATTCCCTACCATTTACCATGTACGTTCTATTTTGATTTGTCCTGCCAAGGTGTAGCACCTCACATTTATCAGCATTAAACTCCATCTGCCATCTTTCTGCCCATTTTTCCAAATGGCCTAAATCACTCTGTAGACTTTGGAAATCCTCTTCATTATCCACAACACCCCCTATCTTAGTATCATCTGCATACTTACTAATCCAATTTATCACACCTTCATCCAGATCATTGATGTACATGACAAACAACAAAGGACCCAACACAGATCCCTGAGGCACCCCCACTAGTCACCTGCCTAACCCGATAAACAGCCATCCACCATTACCCTCTGGCTTCTCCCATTTGCCACTGTTGAATCCATCTTGCTGGCATTTATACCCAAACAGTTGAACCTTCTTAACCAACCTTCCATGAGGAACCTTGTCAAAGGCCTTACTAAAGTCCATATAGACAACATCCACTGCTTTACCCTCGTCAATTTCCCTAGTAACCTCTTCAAAAAATTCAAGAAGATTAGTCAAACATGACCTTCCAGGCACAAATCCATGTTGACTGTTCCTAATCAGACCCTGTTTATCTAGATGCTTATATATATTGTCTCTAAAGATCTTTTCTTTTAATTTGCCCACCACTGAAGTCAAACTAACAGGTCTATAATTGCTAGGTTTACTCTTAGAACCCTTTTTAAACAATGGAACAACATGCGCAGTACGCCAATCCTCGGGGACTATTCCCGTTTCTAATGACATTTGAAATATTTCTGTCATAGCCCCCGGCTATTTCTACACTAACTTCCCTCAATGTCCTAGGGAATATCCTGTCAGAACCTGGAGACTTATCCACTTTTATATTTTTCAAAAGTGGCAGTACTTCTTTTACTTTGAACCTCATAGTATCCATAGCTACTCTACTAGTTTCCCTTACCTCACATAAATCAATATCCTTCTCCTTGGTGAATTCCAAAGAAAAAAAATTGTTCAATATCTCCCCCATCTCTTTTGGCTCTGCAGATAGCTGTCCACTCTGTCTCTCCAATGGACCAATTTTATCCCTCGTTATCCTTTTGCTATTAATATAGCTGTAGAAACCCTTTGGATTGACTTTCACCTTACTTGCCAAAGCAACCTCATATCTTCTTTTAGCTTTTCTAATTTCTTTCTTAAGAAATTAGAAAATTTATACACACATTGAACTTTCTTCTCTCTTGTTTATTATATTGTTTACAGTTACTATGTTTACATATTCTGTTGTGCTCCTGCAAGTAAGAATCTCATTGTTCTGTCTGGGTCATATGACAATATTACACTCTTATCTCTAGACCCTTGACACAAACTCTTCCTCTCATAATATTATCCAGCTCGAAATACCCCATCAGCCGCCTGCACTTCAAGAATAAAGTCCTAGCCTTCCTATCCTCTCCCTATAGCCACGGCTCTCAAGTCCTGATGACATCCTTTTAACCTTCTCTGCAGTCTTTCCAGCTCATAGAAACATAGAAAATAGGTGCAGGAGTAGGCCATTCAGCCCTTCGAGCCTGCACCGCCATTCAATATGATCATGGCTGATCATCCAACTCAGTATCCTGTACCTGCCTTCTCTCCATACCCCCTGATCCCTTTAGCCACAAGGGCCACATCTAACTCACTCTTAAATATAGCTAATGAACTGGCCTCAACTACCTTCTGTGGCAGTGAATTTCAGAGATTCACCACTCTCTGTGTGAAAAATGGTTTTCTCATCTCGGTCCTAAAAAATTTTCCCCTTATCCTTAAACAGTGACCCCTTGTTCTGGAAGCTCAACAACTTCTTTCCTATAGTGAACGCAATACTCCAAATACAGCCTCACCAAAGTCTTATATAACTGCAACATGACCTCCCAACTTCTGTGCTCAATACTCTGACCGATGAAGACAATATGCCAAAAGCCTTTTTGACCACCCTGTCTACCTGTGATGGCACTTTCTACAAAACTATGTACCTTTACTCCTAGATCCTTCTACCATCCTAGATTACCTGTACTCCTAGATCCTTCTGCTGTACAACGCTCCCCAGAGCCCTACTGTTCAGAGTGGAGGTCCTGCCCATGTTCGTGCTTCCAAAATGCAACACCTCACATTTCTCTGTTAGATCCCAACAACCATTCCTCAGCCCACCTGGCCAACCGATCGCAATTCTGCTGCAGTTTGTGACAACCGTCTTCACTATCCGCGATACAACACACTTTTGTATCATCTGCAATCTTCTTAACCATGCCATGTAGGTTCGCACCAAAATCATTGATATAGACCTCAAACAAAAATGGATCTCTAAAGCTCCTGCCATCTTCCAAATTGATCTGTGGGCAATTTGAGGAAGCACTCTAAGCTAATTTCAAAGAGCTTTCAAACATTCTGAGGGACACCTTTAATAATAACTTGGAAACGGAGAAACTAGACAGAGGTAACCAGTATGACTTTATTAAGGTACAGATCCTGCCTGTTTAATGTGATTGAAATTTTTGAGGATGTAGGGGTTATGGGAAGAAGGCAGGAGAATGGGGTTAGGAGGGCGAGATACATCAGTCATGATTGAATGGTGGAGTTGACTTGATGGGCTGAAAGGCCTAACTCTACTCCTAGAACAGCATGCTGGCACAGCGGTAGAGTTGCTGCCTTACAGCGAATGCAGCACCGGAGACACCTACAGGCGCTGTTGGTGTGGAGTTTGTATGTTCTCCCCGTGATCTACGTGGGTTTTCTCCGAGATCTTCGGTTTCCTCCCACACTCCAGAGACCTGCAGGTTTCTAGGTTAATTGGCTTGGAAAGTTTTTTTTTCATTGTCCCTAGTGTGTGTAGGATAGTGTTAGTGTGCAGGGATCGCTGGTCTGCGCGGACCCGGTGGGCCGATGGGCCTGTTTCTGTGCTGTATCTCTAAACTAAACTAAACTAAACTAAACTAAACTAAACTAAACTAAACTAAACTAAACTAAACTAAACTAAACTAAACTAAACTCATGAAGTTATGAGATTGCAAAGAGTGACGATGAGTGGAGTGCCGTAGATGTGGTTTACATGGACTTCAGTTTGGTCAATGGCCAAAGGTACTTTAGACAATAGACAATAGGTGCAGGAGTAGGCCATTCGGCCCTTCGAGCCAGCATCGCCATTCAATGTGATAATGGCTGATCATCCCCATTCAGTACCCCATTCCTGCCTTCTCCCCTGACTCTGCTATCTTTAAGAGCCCTATCTAGCTCTCTCTTGAAAGTATCCAGAGAACCGGCCTCCACCGCCCTCTGAGGCAGAGAATTCCACAGATTATTATCACAGATTATTATCACATGTGCAACAGCACAGTGAAATTCTTTTTTTGCATAGTTCAGTAAGAAATTGCCACACTGAAGCATTATCCCCGATTAGCAAAGTGTACAGAAATAATCCACTAAGCCCGCATGCTAGAGGTGCCAATAGGTCCAGGTTTGAATAGGTCTGCGTTCTACATCTTATGGAGCGGGTCGTGATCCAGGCGAGCCCCAGGCTGATGCAGGGCCTCCAGCCATCACCTCAATTCGGATTGCCCAGTGAACCGACATTCTATCCTCTCCTGTCCACCTTTGTTCCCCGGGGGCATCTCCCGCAGCAGACCTTCAGTGCATAGTGGACTAGACTCTCTGAAGAAGGATTACAACCCGAAACATCACCAATCCTTTTCCTCCGGAGATGCTGCCTGACCCGCTGAGTTACTCCAACACTTTGTGTCTCTCTCTGCAAAAATATGGATGTGAACTTAAAGTGTGGCTGTCTTATTCACTTCAACAACTCCAGGTGGGACCATCTTACGCATTCTCTCTGTTCATTGGGAAAGAAACGTATTTCTGAATTCCCGTTTGGATTTCTTCACGACGGCCTTACATAGACAAACTTCAGTTATTCTCTTTGAAGCATTCTTCCTGAATCCATTCCGTCAAAACTCTTGTAATTTTAGGGGTCTCCATTAGATCATCCACCTAATCGACAATTCTTAGCTGGAAGGAGATGGGAGCTGGGAACATGGATGAAGTTCAAGTAATTCAATGATTCACAGTTTATATCCGAAAGTTTAGATTAGTTTAGTTTAGCTGAGAGATACAGCGTGGAAACAGTCCCTTCGGCCCACCGAGTCCGCGCCGACCAGCGACCACCACGTGCACTAACATTATCCTACACAATAGGGACAATTTACATTTTTACCAAAACCAATTAGGCCACAAACCTGTGTGTCTTTGAAATGTGGGAGGAAACCGGAGTTCCTGGAGAAAACACACGCAGGTCACAGGGAGAATGTACAATCTCCGTGTAGACAGCACCTGTGGTCAGGATTGAACCCATATCCCTGGAGCTGTAAGCAGCACCTCTACCGCTGCGCCACCGTGACACTCTAGGACAATTAAACTAAGGTTCTATGGCGATCGAGTCAATAGCATAGAAACAATAGACAATAGACAATAGGTGCAGGAGTAGGCCTTTCGTCCCGTCGAGCCAGCACCGCCATTCAATGTGATCATGGCTGATCATTCCTAATCAGTACCCCGTTCCTGCCTTCTCCCCATATCCCCTGACTCCGCTATCTTTAAGAGCCCTATCTAGCTCTTTCTTGAAAGTAACTCGTCTATGCTGACCAAGTTGACCCAAAAGTTATTCCCATTTAGATACATGGATACATAGAAAATAGTTGCAGGAGTAGGCCATTCGGCCCTTCGAGCCTGCACCGCCATTCAATATGATCATGGCTGATCATCCAACTCAGTATCCCATACCTGCCTTCTCTCCATACCCCCTGATCCCTTTAGCCACAAGGGCCACATCTAACTCCCTCTTAAATATAGCCAATGAACTGGCCTCAACTACCTTCTATGGCAGAGAGTTCCAGAGATTTACTACTATCTGTGTGAAAAATGTTTTTCTCATCTCGGTCTTAAAGGATTTCCCCCTTATCCTTAAGCTGTGACCCCTTGTCCTGGACTTCCCCAACATCGGGAACAATCTTCCTGCATCTAGCCTGTCCAACCCCTTAAGAATTTTGTAAGTTTCTATAAGATCCCCCCTCAATCTCCTAAATTCTAGCGAGTACAAGCCGAGTCTATCCAGTCTTTCTTCATATGAAAGTCCTGACATCCCAGGAATTTGCTTTAGTTTGGCCCATATCTGAAGAACGATCAAGACGTCAAGACGTCTCCTATTTCCTTCGCTCCGTAGATGCTGCCTCACCCGCTGAGTTTCTCCAGCATTTTTGTCTACCTACGATTTTTCCAGCATCTGCAGTTCTTTCTTAAATGGCCCATATATTTCTCAACCTCTCCTATCCTTTTACTCATTTAGTTTAGTTTAGTTTAATTTAGTTTAGTTTAGTTTAGTTTAGTTTAGTTTAGTTTAGTTTAGTTTAGTTTAGTTTAGTTTAGTTTAGTTTAGTTTAGTTTAGTTTAGTTTAGTTTAGAGATGCCGCACAGAAACATTTTTGGCTCACTGAACCTGCGCCAACCAGCGGTCCCTGCACACAAGCACTATCCTACACACACTAAAGACAATTCACCATCCTACAGAAGCCAATCAGCCCACAATCCTCTATGTGTTTGGAGTGTGGGAGGAAACCGGAGCAACCGAAGAAAACCCACACAATCTCAGGGAGAACCTGCAAACTCCGTACAGACAGCACCCAAATTCAGTATCGAAACTTGGTCTCTGATGCTGTGAGGCAGCAACTCTACCGCTGCGCCACCGTGGTGCTACCTCTAGTTCTGCACACGTTGTCCAATTTATGTCCCATATTCAGACATGTTTACCACCTCTCAGCATCGTACATAGTGCCTGGATAGTAAGGGTTGATAAGTACGGGTGTCAGAGGTTATGGGGAGAAGGCAGGAGAATGGGGTTGGGAGGGAGAGATAGATCAGCCATGATTGAATGGCGGAGTAGACTTGATCATAAGGTCAAACTAAGGTCATAAGTAATAGGGGTAGAATTAGGCCATTCGGCCCATCAAGTCTACTCCACCATGAAATCCTGGCTGATCTATCTCTCCCAATTCTCCTGCTTTCTCCCGATAATCGCTAACACCCATACCAATCAAGAATCTATCCATCTCATGAAGGGCTGAATGGCCTAATTCTGCTCCTCTCAGTCATGATGCATTTGCCTACTTCAGATTGTATTCTTAAAATAATGAACTTACCTGCCGTGCTATCTGAGAGCCGAGCCGATAACTGTTGCAATAAACTTGAGATTTGCCTCATAAAGTTGATAGGAACTGTGGAGTGTTTGAACAAGTTGTTAATTTAAACAAAAATTCTCATCAACCCATTAATTGGTTCACCCCCATTATAGTTCCAGCACCTATATTGATTGGTTGGTGTGTGTGGCATTTATATCCATGGTTCACTATTTTATACCTTCTATACATGAGCGCCTTCCTCTTAAAATGTGATTGCATGAAGATTGCATTGAAAAGGGACTGAATGCTCTTTACTCTGCAAGATCTTTGGAAACTCAGAAGAAAGATGACCTTGCACTAGTAACTAGTAAGGTTATCTAATATAGAGTCAGATAATCATAGATTCCTACGGTCATAAAGTCATAAGGAATAGGAGTAAAATTAGGCCATTCGGCCCATCAAGTCTAGTGGCCATCAAGTCTAGTTCCAGGACAAGGGGTCACAGCTTAAGGATAAGGGGGAAATCATTTAAAACCGAGAAGAACTTTTTTCACACAGAGAGTGGTGAATCTCTGGAACTCTCTGCCACAGAGGGTAGTTGAGGCCAGTTCATTGGCTATATTTAAGAGGGAGTTAGATGTGGCCCTTGTGGCTAAGGGGATCAGGGGGTATGGAGAGAAGGCAGGTACGGGATACTGAGTTGGATGATCAGCCATGATCATATTGAATGGCGGTGCAGGCTCGAAGGGCCGAATGGCCTACTCCTGCACCTAATTTCTATGTTTCTATGTTTCTAAGTCTACTCCGCCATTCAATCATGGCTGATCTATCTCTGTCTCCTAACCCCATTCTCCTGCCTTCTCCCCATAACCTCTAACACTTGTACAAGTCTTACATCGTGTAAACAGTCTCTTCGGGCAACATTGCCCACACCGGCCAACACGTCCCATCTACACTTGTCCCACCTGCCTGTGTTTGACCCATATCCCTTTAAACCTGTCCTGTCCATGGACCTGCCTAATTGTATCCTAACCGTTGCGATAGTCCCTGCCCCAACTATCTTCTCTGACAGCTCGTTCCATGCACCCACCACCTTTTGTGTGAAAAATAACTGATTCAGATTCCTGTTAATAATAATAATAATAATAAATTTTATTACGGACTCGAGGTCCAGACAAGGTGCAACATTACATAAAAAATGCATTGCATATTAGAAAATATCATAAGTACATATAAAATCTTAGTATATCACTTATAAAAGCATCATAAATTATATATTTAAAAAAAAAACGCATGAATAAAAAATCCAGATTAAAAGAATGATCAATTTCCTACAACGAGACAACGATGTCTCCACAGCTGGGATTCGTAGCGTGTAGTGCTGGCCAAAATCACAAAGGAAAGCTGTTCCAAATATAAACCTGCACTATTGTGCTGCTGTAGGTAAGAATGTCATTGCTCCATTTTGGGACACGCTTGACTCTCTTGAAGTCAAGAGTTTGAAGAATATGTTGCATGCCCCTGACTGCAAAGCAGTTACCATCAGTTTTAGTTTCAAGATATAGTGCGGAAACAGGCCCTTCAGCCCGCTGAGTCCGTGCAGACCATCCATTCCCATGCACTGACTCTATCCTACACAATGGGGTCAATTTACAATCTTTACTGAAGCCATTTAACCTACAGACCTATACACCTCTGGAATGTGGGAGGAAACGGGAGCACACAGAGAAAGACCCACATGGTCACAGGGAGGACGTACAAACTCCGTAGGGACAGCAACCGTAGTCAGGGTCGAACACGGGTCTCTGGCGCTGTGAGGCAGCAACTCTACCGCGGCCCATCTTGCCCACTGGAGTTATCCAAAAGAAAATGTTCTAAAGATGTACCTGATTGTGAAGCAAATATGCTCCTCTGCGATATCTCCTCAACGTCTGCCTCTCAATGAAGAGGTTCACTTCCTCTCTGTGACAGAAGTTCATTGAGACCCCCTCTCATTGCTCCCCCTCTGTGCTGAAGCAGGGTCCCGGATCCCGTCAGCTCCAATGCACCTCCCCATCTACGCTCTCCCCCCTCGCTTCCCTCCCTTCCTCTCTTCCTCTTTCTCTCTTTCCCTCTCTCTCTCTATTTCCTCCCCTCCCTCTGTCACCTTCCCCTCTCCCTTTTTAGCCCTCCCTTTCTCCTCCCCATCTACCGTTCTCTCTCCCGTCCCTTCTCTCCCCCTCCACCTCTTTCCCTCCCCCTCTCTCCTTCCCGCTCTCCTCCCCTATCTCCCCCGTCTTTACTTCCCTCTCCACTGCCCACTCCTCCCCTCACCTCCCTTCTCCGCTCTCTCCTTCCCTCCTTCACTCTCTATTTCCCTCTACTTCCCCTCCACCTCCCCTCCCCTATCTCTTTCCCTCCATCTTTCTCCCTCTCTCCCTCCCTTCCCCTCAGCAAAAACAAAGCAATTAAGCAAAAAAGAAACATTTATGTAATTGTACTCCATGGGTTTATTTCTTAAGATCATTAAAACTGTACAACTCTGGGCAGATCTGTATTTCTCTACTTCAAGGTCATATTTGACAGTCACTGGCCTTTTTTTACCACCACTGGGTATCATTTAATTCAACATTGTCCAATGTACATGAATATGATATTGGTCATAGAATCATAGCATGAAAAAGCTTGGAAAAACTAGCCCACACAGGCCAACATGTCCCAGCTACACTAGTCCCACCTGCCTGTGTTTAAGGCAAATCACTCCAAAACCTATCTTATTCATGTGCCTGTCTAACTGTTTCTTAAACGTTGGGATAGTCCCAGCCCCCAACTACCTCCTCTGGCAGCTTGTTCCATACACCCACCACCCTTTGTGTGAGAAGGCTATCCCTCAGATTCTGGTCCTCTATTCACCTACTCTGGGCAAGAGACTCTGTCATCGTGACCTAATCTACCCCTCTCATGATCCTATACACATCTATAAGATCACCCCTCATCCTCCTGCGCTCCGACAATTAGAGTCCCAGCCTGCTCAAACTCTCCCTATATTTCAGACACTCTACCCCCGATAACATCCTTGTAATCTTTTCTGTAGCCTTTCCAGCTTGACAACACGCTGGTCCATATCCCTCCAAGCCTGATAGAGGAATGAATCTATTGAGTCAAATGTCAATCATGCCCCTCATAGATTGACACAAAATGCTGGAGTAACTCAGCGGGACAGGCAACATCTATGGAGATAAGGAAAGGGTTAGGTTTTGGTTCGAGACCCTTCTTCAGACTGTCAGGGGAGAGGGAGACACAGAGATATGGAAGGGTAAGATGTGAAAACGAGACATCAAAGGGAATGAAGCTCAAGGAAAATGTAGAATAGATCATCGTTAGTTAGGGAAAGGTGGCAACGAGGCACACAAAGGTAAAATGTAATCAGGAAGACAGTCAGACTGGTGAGAGAACTAGGACGGGGGAGGGATGGAGAGAGAGGAAATGCAAGGCTTACTTGATGTTAGTAAAGTCAATCTGATAGATGATGGTACACAAAATTGCTGGAGAAACTCAGCGGGTGCAGCAGCATCTATGGAGCAAAGGAAATAGGCGACGTTTCGGGCCTGGCCCTGATAGATGATTGTTTTGTTCTCCTGCTGGGAGCATTAAAGTCACAGTAGCACCACAGGTCCAAGCACAGAGAGATCACCACTTATTTGCAGTTAAGTGGCAATGCAATCCAACAATTCTTAATTCACTTGTGATTTAATAGACATGTGTCTGAGCTGTTTTAATGGTCTATTACATATCGGAGTGTCCCTGCCATTAAGCGTTTACTGTTTCGCGATCCCAGTAGTTTCTGACCTGTCTCCTTGTATTTCTCACAGTTATATAGGCCAGGATAGAGTGGATGTGAAGAGGACATTTCCACTGGTGGGAGAGTCTAGGGCCAGAGGACAAAGCTTCAGAATTAAAGGATGTTCCTTAGGAAGGAGATGAGGAGGAATTTATTGAGTCAGAGGGTGGCGAATCTGTAGAATTCATTCCCACGGAAGATTGTTCAGGCTAAGTCAATGGATATTTTTACGGCAGAGAAAGAAAGATTTGTGATTATTACGAGTGTCAGGCATTATGCGGAGAAGGTAAGAGAATGTGTTTTTTTTATTATCCAAATACGTTTATTCAAAAACAAAAATAAACATACAAATTAGCACAATCAAAGACTGCCTATGTTGACAGTTTTACAAAGAAACGATCATCAAATTAATATAATGTGGTTAGGAAGGAGAGATAGATCAGCCATGATTGAATGGCAGAGTGGCCTAATTCTGCTCCTATCATTTACGAACATGAATTGAATGCAGAATTTGTACGTTCTCCGCATGGCCTGCGTGGGTTTTCTCCGAGATCTCTGCAACCTCCGGGAACCGCACGGAAACCTTGGGTGAGGCGCAAAGTCTCCAGAGGTTTCCGTTCAGGTTTCCTAAATGGGACAGGGGCATTACTTCAGAATTAAGGGACAGACGTTTAGGGGTAATATGAGGGGGAACTTCTTTACGCAGAGAGTGGTGGCGGTGTGGAATGAGCTCCCAGTGGAAGTGGTGGAGGCAGGTTCATTGGTATAATTTAAAAATAAATTGGATAGGCATATGGATGAGAAGGGAATGGAGGGTTATGGTATGAGTGCAGGCAGGTGGGACTAAGGGGAAAAAAAAAAATTTGTTCGGCATGGACTTGTAGGGCCGAGATGGCCTGTTTCCGTGCTGTAATTGTTATATGGTTATATGTTATATGGTTATTACTGTGTAGGATAATGTTTGTGTGCGGGGATCGCTGGTTGGCATGGACTCGGCGGGCCGAAGGGCCTGATTCCGCACTGTATCTCTAAACTAAACTAAACTACCTGGAATGAATGCTAGAACGAACTATAAAATAATTACCAACATAGATTTCTTAACCTTGACTGTGATTGAAGAAATGCAAATATAAAATATATACAAAGCCAAAGATTAAAATCCACAGAAAGATTAGAATTATTCCCAGAGGAGTAGGATCTGAGGTGAAAATCCAACTAAAGCTATTAAAGCGACTTTAATACATTTCTTCAAATGAATTGCACTGGGAATTTCCTCAGAAATGCTGAAATGTTGGACTCAGATGGGCGGCATTTATACCCTGGAAATAAAGGAATGACCTTATTGTAGTTTGGAGATACAGTGCAGAAACAGGTCCTTCGGTCCGTGCCGACCAGCGATCCCCGCACACTAAAGGGCCTGTCCCACTTACACGACCTTTACAAGCGACTGCCGGCACCCGTCATAGGTCGCTGAAATTTTCAGCATGTTGAAAATTCAGAGGCGACCAGAAAGGAGCTATGACCTTTTGGCGACCTCTCACGACCATTAAGGTGACCCCTGGCAACATGTTGCGGGTGACCTCTCATGACCATCCAGCCAATGGTCGTTGGAGGTCTCCAAAGAGTCGTAGAGTCTTTCTGGGCGCTGCTGAATTTTCAACATGTTGAAAATTTCAGCGACCTATGACGTGTGCCGGCAGTGCCCTGTAAAGGTCGCGTAAGTGGGACAGGCCCTTAACACTATCCTACAATTCACAGTGGCCAATTAACCTACAAACCTGCACGTCTTTGGAGAGAGGGAGGGAATCAGAGCATCTGGAGAAAACACACGTCGGTCACGGTGAGAACGTACAAACTCCGTACAGAGAGAACCCATATTCAGGATTGAAACCGCTGCGCCACCGTGTTGCCCCACCTGTGTACACCGCAGCACAGTAGAACTCAGGAGACCGCTGAGTAATGGGGTGCGAAACATAACGTGCTGAAGTAACTCAATGGTTCAGGCAGCATCCGCGAAGGGGATAGACAGATGATTTTACTGATCCGGACACTTCTTCAGACCAATTCTCCCCCTGACTTCAATCTGTCTGAATAAGTGTCCTGATCCGAAACTTTGCCTATCCATTCCTTCCATTGATGCAATAGACAATAGACAATAGGTAGGTGCAGTAGGCCATTCGGCCCTTCGAGCCAGCACCGCCATTCAATGTGATCATGGCTGCTCATCCCCAATCAGTGCCCCGATCCTGCCTTCTCCCCGTATCCCCTGACTCCGCTATTTTTAAGAGCCCTATCTAGCTCTCTCTTGAAAGCATCCAGAGAACCTGCCTCCACTGCCCTCTGAGGCGGAGAATTCCATAGACTCACCACTCTCTGTGAGAAAAAGTGTTTCCTCATCTCCGTTCTAAATGGCTTACTCCTTATTCTTAAACTGTGGCCCCTGGTTCGGGACTCCCCCAACATCGGGAACATGTTTCCTTTCGTTTCCATTCCATTTCGGGTTGGAACCCTTCTTCAGACTGACCCGAAACATCACCCATCCTTTTTCGCCAGAAATGCTGCCTGACCCGCTGAGGTAATCCAGCAATTTGTCACCAGCTTTGGCATAAACCAGCACCTGCAGTATCCCTTCATGCACACCATTTAAAAGGTGCTTGGACAAGTAAGTAGATCGGAATGTTTAAGAAGGATATGGGCCAAACGCAGAGCTTCGATGGGGCATGTCAGCCGGCGTGGATGAGTTGGGCTGAATGGCCTGCTTCTGTGCTGTGCGACTCAATGACTCTGTGACCTCTCATCCAGCCAAATCAGAGAGTTAATGAACACTCCTTTCACTAGCTCATTGAAGATTTAAACCATAACCATATCCGTGTGAAAACGCACACCTCCAGATTCAGGGACAGTTTCTTCCCAGCTGTTATCAGGAAACTACATCATCCTACCTACAACTAGAGAGCAGTGCTGAATTACTTTCTACCTCATTGGAGACACTAAGACCATCTTTGATCAGACATTGAAGGTAGACACAAAATGCTGGAGTATCTCAGCAGGCAGCATCTCTGGAGAGAAGGAATCAGTGACGTTTCAGGTCGAGACCCTTTTTCAGACTGATGTCAGGGGAGGGGGCTGGACAGAGATAGAATGTAGTCTGAGACAGTAAGACTAGTGGGTGAACTGGGAAGGAGGAGGGGATGGAGAGAGAGAGAAAGCAAGGGCTATTTGAAGTTAGATAAGTCAATGTTCATACCACTGTTGTGTAAGCTACCCAAGCAAAATATGAGGTGCTGTTCTTCCAATTTGTGCTGGGCCTCACTCTGATAATGGAGGAGGCCCAGGACAGAAAGGTCAGATTGGGAATGGGAGGGGGAGTTGAAGTGCTGAGCAAACTTGTGATCAGGTAGGTTAAGGCAGACTGAGCGGAGGTGTTCAGCGAAACGATCGCCAAGCCTGCGCTTGGTCTCGCCGATGTACAGAAGTTGACACCTGGAACAGCGGATACAGTAGATGAGGTTGGAAGAGGTGCAAGTGAACCTCTGCCTAGCAAGAAAAGACGGTTGGGGTCCTTGGATGGAATCGAGGGGGGAGGTAAAAGAACAGGCCTACCATCTCCTGCGGATGCAGGGTAAAGTACCTGAGGAGTTGATCGGGGAGTTGCGGAGGGAACGGTCTCTGCGTCAAGCAGAGAGGGATGGAGATCGGAAGATGTGGCCAGTAGTAGGATCCCGTTGGAGGTGGTGAAAGTGTTGGAGGATTATATGTTGTATGCGACGGCTGGTGGGGTGGAAGATGAGGACAAGGGGGACTCTGTCCTTGTTACAAATGGGGGGAGGCGGAGCAAGAGCGGAGCTGCGGGATATCGAGGAGACCCTAGTGAGAGCCTTATCTATAATGGAAGAGGGGAACCCCCGTATCCTAAAGAATCAGGACATCTCTGATGTTCAAGTATGGAAAAGCTCATCCAGGGCTCAAATGTGGCATTGACGGAGGAATTGGGAGTAGGGTTTTACAGAGTTTTACATAGAGTTTTACAGGAAGCAGGGTGTGAAAGAGGGTAGTCTAGATAGTTATGGGAGTCAGTAGGTTTGTAGTAGATGTCAGTCTCCTGTGATGGAGACGGTGAGATCCAGAAATGGTAGCGAGATGTCGGAGATGGTCCAAGTGAATTTGAGTGTAGGATAGAAATGAGTTGTGAAGTTGATGAAGTCATCACCAACGTTGATGAAACAAAATACAGGGCGGAAGTGCAGAACCTGGCGGACTGGTGCACACGTAACAACTTGTCACTAAACACCTCCAAGACCAAGGAGCTGATTATTGACTTCAGGAGGTCCCATAATGGAGAATACGCCCCAATCTCCATTTACGGGGAAAGTGTGGAGAGAGTGTCCAGCTTTAAGTTTCTGGGCACTCACATTTCAGAGGACCTCACATGGTCCACCAACACCGCTGCGCTGGTCAAGAAGGCACAGCAACGACTGTTCTTCCTGAGGACATTAAAAAAGACTGGTCTGCCCCAACAGCCGCTGACAACGTTTTACCGCTGCACCACAGAGAGCATATTAACGTATGGCATCTCTGTGTGTTATCTCAACTGGACGGAGGCGGAGAGGAGAGCTCTTCAGCGCGTCATCCACAGAGCGCAGAGGATCATTGGGACAGAGCTACCAGCCTTGGAGGGCATCTACCACACACGGTGCCTCAGGAAGGCCGTCAGCATCCATAAAGACTCCTCACACCCCTGTAACGGACTGTTCGAACTACTTCCCTCCGGCAGACGTTACAAGGCCTTCTACGCCCGAACCTCCAGACTCAGAAACAGCTTTATTCCAAGAGCTATAGTGGCTCTGAACCGGCCCTGCTGAGTGCCCCCCCACCTCCCCTGGGCTGTCTCCCTCGGATGGTCACGTCACAAGGCTTATTTATTTATTTTACTTTTCTTTTTCATCGGTTGGAGCTGCATATTAAATCTCGTTGCACTGACGTGCAATGACAATAAAATATATTATTATCATTAGTGAGTTCTGCATGGGTGCAGGAAGCAGAACCGATGAAGTCGTCAATGTAGTGGAGGTAAAATTCGGGGATAGGGCCAGTATGCACCTGGAACAGGGATTGTTCGAAGTACCCTACAAAGAGGCAGGTATAATGGGGCTCATGCGCCTTGGATTAGAGGAAGTGGGGGGATTCGAAGGAGAAGCTGTTGAGTGTAAGGACCAGCTCCTCTAGGCGGAGGAGAGTGTTAATAGATGGAAATTGTCTGGTTCTACGGTCGAGGAAGAAACAGAGGGCTTTAAGACCTTCCTGGTTGGGGATGGAGGTGTAGGTGTGGAAATCCACAGTGAAGATGAGGGAGTGGAGGCCTGTAAAAACGAAGTCATTGAAGAGATATGAGGTGTCTTGGGCATAGGTGGGGAGGGATTGGACCAGGAGGGATAGAATAAAGTCGAGGTATGTGGAAATTAATTTGATGGGACATGAACAGGCAGCAACAATAGGTCTGCCAGGACAGTTCTGTTTGTGGAATTTGGGGAGAAGATAAAATTGGGCCGTGCAGGACTGAGGAACAATAAGGTTGGAGGGTTTAAAGGGCAGAGAGCCAGAAGTAATAACATCTGAAATGGTGTGTGATATTAAGGTCTGGTGCTCGTCTGTGGGGTCATGGTCCAAGGACAAGTAGGAGGAGGTGACTGAGAGATGTCGCCTGGCCTCAGTCCGCTAGAGGTCAGCGGGTCAGACTACCACGGCACCACTCTTGTTGGCGGATTTGATTATCAAGTCGGGGTCGCTGCAGAGTGAGAGGAGGGCTTTTTCCTACACATTATGATTAGACATTGCTGCCTTTACCTTGCACTAAACATTAATCCCTTATCATGCATCTATGCTCGATGGCTCGATTGTAATCATGTATTGTCTTTCCGATGACTGATTAGCACGCAACAAAAGCTTTTTACTGTACCTCAGTACACGTGACAATAAACTAAACTGAACTAAACATTGGTTTTAGTAAAGAAGAAAGAAAATCACTTATTTTTATGTATGTTGCCTCACAACTTTGTTTGGGAAAAGCATCGTCCAAGACGGCCAGTAATTGCAGAAATTAGTAGATGTAGCCCAGTCGATCACACAGACCAGACCTCCCACCATTCACTCCATCTATGCTTCACGCTGCCTCAGAAAAGCAGCCAACATAATCAAAGGCTTGTCCCACCCTGGTCATTCCTTCTTCCCCCATCCAGTGGAAGGTACAGAAGCTTGAAAGCACACACCACCGGACTCAAAAACAGCTTCTTCCCCTCTGTTTATTTTAGATTAGTTTAGAGAAACAGTACGGAAACAGGCCCTTCGTTCCACCGAGTCCGCGCTGACCAGCGATCCCCGCGCATTAACACCATCCCACACATGCTATGAACAATTTACAAATTTTAACCAAGCCATTTAGCCAACAAATCTTTGGAGAGTGGGAGGAAACCTAAGTTCCTGGAGAAAACCCATGAAGGTCAGCAGCACCCGTAGTCAGGATAGAACCTGGGTCTCTGGTGCTGTAATGCCCCTGTCCCACTTAGGAAACCTGAACGGAAACCTCTGGAGACTTTGCGCCCCACCCAAGGTTTCCATGCGGTTCCCGGAGGTTCCCGGAGGTTTTTGTCAGTCTCCCTACCTGCTTCCACTACCTGCAACCTCCGGCAACCACCTGCAACCTCCGGGAACCGCACGGAAGCCTTGGGTAGGGCGCAAAGTCTCCAGAGGTTTCCTTTCAGGTTTCCTATGTGGGACAGGGGCATAAGGCAGCAACTCTATCAGTGCACCACTGTGCCAACCTGTTATCAGTCTTCTAAATGGTCCTTCCAGTGCTGTCAAATTAACTTCAACTACAATGTAGACATTGAACCTTGTCTATGAAATGGATGCATCATAATGCTGAGAACTATATTCTGCACTCTGTATTTTCCCCTTTGCTCTACCTATTGTATTTGAGTTTGACGATTGGAATTGTGTATAGTATTATGTGATCTGATTAGATAGCATAATAAAGCTTTTCACAGCATCTCGGTACACTTGACAATACCTTGATTAGTATGAGTGTCAGGGGTTATGGGGAGAAGGCAGGAGAATGGGGTTGAGTGGGAAAGATATATTTGCCATGATTAAATGGCAGAGTAGACTTGATGGGCCGAATTATGCTCCAATAACTAACGAACTAATGATCTTATAAACCTGAGCCGAAATCTAAACGCATTCATAGTCATTTTCGATCGATCGATTTTTTTTTTGATACAACTTTATTAATCCTGGGGGAAATTGGTCTGCGACAAGTCAAAAAGTACAGTTATAAGGCATGTAAAATGTCACATACATCAGAGGAATAAGGACATTTAACTGACCAGTTATCGCACAGCGCATATGTAAGAATGCATAGACATGAAATTACGTTGTCGAATGGAAGATTCCAGGATCTTCTTCTTCTTCTTGTGAATGAAACATAAACCAAAGGAATAATTAGACCTCAAGCCAGTTGTTGAGCAGCCAGGTTGTTGTCCCTGCATCAATGTCTGCCAGGCCCTGAGCTCCATTTGGTGGGTGGTAGAGCGGGCACCCAGAGATGACATGGTGGGCTGTCTGTTGTTCCCATCCAGGATGAGGGATGTGCAAAGATGGGGGGAAGGGGAGTCAGTCTACCCCACAACAGAAGGGGGAGGAGTTGTACAGTTTGATAGCCACAGGGAAGAAGGATCTCCTGTGGCGTTCTGTGCTGCATCTTGGTGGAACCAGTCTGTTGCTGAAGGTGCTCCTCAGGTTGACCGGTGTGTCATGGAGGGGGTGAGCTGTATTGTCCAGGATGCTGCGCAGTTTGTGGAGCATCCTCCCCTCCAAGACCATCTCCAGTGAATCCAACTCCACCCCACAGGGCGGAGCCAGCCTTCTGGCTCTGTTAGTTCTGCAGCATATATTAGAAATATTTTTTAATAAAGCTTTTTCACATTTGACGCTGTTAAAGTAGCACATAAAAGCATCAGACAATGATATCCATTTACTTAATGCATTTCGATCAATGCCAGCAAATTCGCAATAATGTTCAGATTACATTATTATTTATTCCCTTTATATTACGTTAGGATTAGATACAGACTAAGGGACTGTGGTAACGGTGAAATCGACAGAAGGATGGAGGGTTGGGTGTGTATGCGTGCTTTGTCTGTGATTTTTATTTATTTGCTTATCTTTATTATTTTACCGTGGATGTTTCGTTAGCTTTAGAAATGTTTGAATGCTGCACTGACTGGCTGACATTTTAAATTTCGTTGTACATGGCCCATGTTACAATGACAATAAAGAAACTATTCTATTCTATATTCTATTCTAGGATTAAAAGTGGAATGGACAGTATCTAAGGTGATCAAATCTTATAATAGGACCTTGCTTTTGTCTTAACTCAAGTGTTTCATTGTTTTATAATTGTGTAAATGTCCACAGTAAATTTATGCAGATTTCTGGCATAATTAAGCTTAATTGCTACTAGGCCATTTTGCTAAGGCCTTCGATTTATTTGACACTAATGGTGTGGCTTTTGTTCCGAGCACCTCAGTGCCTACCTAACTACTTAACCAGATCCTAACTTGAACTATTATTCTGACACTGATTTCCTAGTTTCTGGTCAGGACCACAACAGTCTGGAAAAGGGTTTTGACCCAACATTGCCGCTCCTTGTCTGCAACTCGTTTCCCAGCTAACACAGGCCGGTTTCCTGTACCATTGTTACTTTTTTGTATATCTTTCATTCATTTGTTCTATATCTCTCTATATCACCATCTATATCTCTCGTTTTCCTTTCTCCCCTCAGTCTCAGTCTGAAGAAGGGTCTCGGCCTGAAACATCACCCATTCCTTCTCTCCAGAGATGCTGCCTGACCCAAGATTCAAAATTCAAGATTTGAGAGATTGTCATGTGTGTCAGGTAGGACAATGAAATTCTTGCTATCTGGGACACATGACAATAAACTCTCTTGAATCTTGAATCTTGGGTCAGGCAGCATCTCTGAACTTTATTGCGTGGGAAACGTTGATTCCGTTGTGTGGAATGTTCATGTTAAATTATAACCATATAACATATAACAATTACAGCACGGAAACATGCCATCTCGGCCCTACAAGTCCATGACGAACAAATTTTTTTCCCCTTAGTCCCACCTGCCTGCACTCGTACCATAACCCTCCATTCCCTTCTCATCCATATGCCTATCCAATTTATTTTTAAATAATACCAATGAACCTGCCTCCACCACTTCCACTGGGAGCTCATTCCACACCGCCACCACTCTCTGCGTAAAGAAGTTCCCCCTCATATTACCCCTAAACTTCTGTCCCTTAATTCTGAAGTCATGTCCTCTTGTTTGAATCTTCCCTATTCTCAAAGGGAAAAGCTTGTCCACATCAACTCTGTTCAAAGGGAAAAGCTTGTCCACATCAACTCTTGCAATCGTGTAAAGTGTTCTTTTTATTCATATGGCTGCACACTAACTCAAATCTCATTGTACCAATTGGGGCACGTGATAATAAATGTGACTTGAACTTGAACTTGAACTATCTCAATGTTTAAGGTGCATGGACAGGACAGGTTTAGAGGGATATGGACCAAATGCGGGCAGGTGGGACTAGTGTAGATGGGACATGTTGGTCGGTGTGGACTAGTTGGGCCAGAGAGCCTGTTTCCACACTGCTTCACTTTATGACTATAATACTAAAGAAACTGAAACTAAAAAGTGGAAAACTAAAAACTAAAACAAAGTTAAGGCTTGAAAGAAGCTCGACAGTTGGCAGCATTGAGGTCAACGATCAGAGCAGACCTCAAAGATAGTTAATTCTCTTTAAAGCTGAGGTGGATGCACCACAGGAATACAGCTCACACCTTGCAACTGAGAGGAAAGGAAACGTCAGCTAAGAAATACTTTGAAGGTGGATCTAGACTCTGAGCGACAGCGTGGCATGTGAAATAGGCAACGGAGTATTTCATCCAGGTTTTGAAACCCCAAACAATTAGCTTAAGGGCCTGTCCCACTTGCCGATTTTTTTCAGCGACCTCTGGCATCATTGACTGATGTATCAGGTCCCTGAAAAATTTGTAGCGTGCTGCGGTGGTGATGACGTAAGACGCGCGGTATTGTTTCAAGTTTCGCAACATTTTTTGTTCGCCGCAGGGTTTTGAAATGTTCAAAATCTTTTTCCGACCCCGATATGACGCCGGCAGTCGCCGAAGAAATCGCCAAGTGGGACAGGCAGGCCCTTTGATTCCTTTTTAATTCAAAGCCACGACACAGCCAAGCTGCCAGGTGATGGGCAGAAAACGACGGCACCTCCAGGACTCCAGGGACTGAGCTATAGGGAGAGGTTGAGAAGGCTGGGACTCTATTCCTTGGAGTGCAGGAGGATGAGGAGTGATCTTGTAGAGGTGTACAAAATCATGAGGGTTTACATATACACAGGACTAGATGTTAAACGTCCAAAGTGCCAAATATCAATTTACTCCTGATGGTGATGGGGGCCTTCTGCACTCACCTATGCTCCTCCGATGTTGAGAAAGGCTAGACAGACACGTCATTGGGGTTATCAAGTGGGCACTTACTTTCATTGATGTTTCACTGATTGAACCCACGACGTCTCCAGTAGGCTCAGCGGTGCATTCTGGTGTCCCAGAACCACCCCCCTCTGCATCTGTCTAGTCGGATATTTGGGAGACCAAATGGGGTATTTCCTCTTCAGCCAGAGCCACTGGCTATTCCGCTCTGCCACCCGTGATGTTTCTTTGATGGCCTGGCGTAGGGCTTGTCCGGTGATTCCCAGATCCTTCATCAGTCTTAAGGTAGATGTTGCCAAGAAATCCTCGACATCCAACTTCTACCGGGCAGATCTTAGATCTCCAGCCCCGCTGTTCTGCCTCCGCTGCAAGCTCTGTATATCGCAGTTTCTTTCGTTCGAAGGCTTCCTGCACAGCAACACAAATAGATCGGGTAGATGCACGGATCTCTTGCCCGGAGTAGGTGAATCGAGGACCAGGGGACACAAGTGTCAGGAGTGAGGGGGGAAGATTTAATGGGAGCCTGAGGGGCAAACCTGTAGATTCCCCTACTCCGAGCAAGAGACCCTATCTCATGATTTTGTACACCTCTATAAGATCACCCCTCATCCTCCTGTGCTCCAGCCTTCTCAACCTCCACCTAATCATTCTTCCAAGACTTACAGCTTAAAATGCATCAATACTGCTGTTACTTACATCGTAATATTGGTGTGCTAAAAAGAAAGCAATGTGTGTCCCTAAAGGTATTGTACATTTGACAAAATGATTCCTATAATAGACATGTCAGTTTAATGCTTTATTAAGTGAAGCAATGTTTCAGACAGCATGGAAGTGCCGTTACACTAAGCTATTATTTTGCAAGAAATTATGTTCATTTAAGTGAAAGCCAATACTTGCATTCAACCAAAAATATTTATTAGATTGTTTCCTCGGAGTGTAAATGAAGCCTGCCATTTCAATTCCCACTGTATAAGTGATTACTAAAGGCAGAAAATATTGTGACTATGAGGGCCGAGGGAGAATACACTAATACTTTCGCCACATTGACTTCTTGCGCAGAGAAGGGGCATTGAGAACAAGAGGAGATGGGTTTAAGGTGAAGGGAGAAAGATTTCATAGGAATTTGAGGGGAAGCTTTTCCACACACAGAGTGAGTATAGAAGTTGGAATGTAATGTTAAAATTGTACAAGGCATTGGTGAGGCCAATTCTGGAGTATGGTGTACAATTTTGGTCGCCTAATTATAGGAAGGATGTCAACAAAATAGAGAGAGTACAGAAGAGATTTACTAGAATGTTGCCTGGGTTTCAGCAACTAAGTTACAGAGAAAGGTTGAACAAGTTAGGGCTTTATTCTTTGGAGCGCAGAAGGTTAAGGGGGGGGACTTGATAGAGGTTTTTAAAATGATGAGAGGGATAGACAGAGTTGACGTGGAAAAGCTTTTCCCACTGAGAGTAGGGAAGATTCAAACAAGGGGGCATGACATGAGAATTAAGGGACTGAAGTTTAGGGGTAACATGAGGGGGAACTTCTTTACTCAGAGAGTGGTAGCTGTGTGGAATGAGCTTCCAGTGAAGGTGGTGGAGGCAGGTTTGTTTTTATCATTTAAAAATAAATTGGATAGTTATATGGATGGGAAGGGAATGGAGGGTTATGGTCTGAGCGCAGGTATATGGGACTAGGGGAGATTATGTGTTCGGCACGGACTAGAAGGGTGGGATGGCCTGTTTCCGTGCTGTAATTGTTATATGGTTATATGGTTATACAGAGTGGTGCATGGAGCAAGCTGCTGGAGGAGGTATGTGTGAGAAGGAACTGCAGATGCTGGTTTAAACTGAAGATAGACACAAAATGCTGGAGTAACTCAGCAGGATAGGCAGTGTCTCTGGAGAGAAGGAATGGGTGACGTTTCGGATGTAGCCCCCCGACACGTACTGTCACCCATTCCTTCTCTCCAGAGATGCTGCCTGTCCTGCTGAGTTACTCCAGCATTTTGTGTCCACTGCCAGAGGAGGTAGTTGAGGCACATACTATCGCAATGTTTAAGAAGTAATTAGGCAGGTACATGGATAGGACAGGTTTAGTGGGGTATAGGCCAAATGCAGGCAGGTGGGACAAGTGAAGATGGGACATGTTGGTCGGTGTGGGCAAGTTGGGCCGAAGGGCCTGTTTCCACGCTGTATCCCTCTATGACTCATAGCAAAGCATTCAACAAGGTTCCGCATGGTAGGCTGTTCTGGAAGGTTAGATCATATGGTATCCAAGGAGAGATAGCTGTATGGATAGAAAATTGGCTTCATGGAAGGAAGCAGAGGGTGATGATGTAAGGTAGCTTCTCAGGCTGGAGGCCTGTGACTAGTGGTGTGCTTCAGGGTTCAGTGCTGGGCCCGTTACTACTTGTCATCTACATCTGCATGATAACATACAGTGCAAGATTAGCAAGTTTGCAGATGATCCAAAAGTGGGTGGTTTTGAAGATAGTGAAGATGGTTGTGACTATATGCATTCACTCCATAAACCCTCATATTCCTTCTTTGTAATTTTGGCTCCTGCCAGCATTGCAACGTCTCACTCCTGACACATTTGACGTCAACTTTTACAGCACAGAATTAGGGCATCTTCAAGTCCATTGTATAGATTTCTGATGTTACTTTTAAATGAAACTTGGCAATGGCAAATAGACCCAAAATGCTGGAGTAACACAGCGGGTCAGGCAGCATCTCTGGTGAGAAAGATAGTTTCAGGTCAGGGCCCTTCACATGTTCACAAGTTATAGGAGTAGAATTAGGCCATTCGGCCCATCGAGTCCACTCCGCCATTCAATCATGGCTGATCTCTGCCTCCTAATCCCATTTTTCTGCCTTCTTCCCAGAACTCTTGACACCCGTTCTAAGCAAGAATTAGTCTAACTCTGCCTTAAAAATATCCACTCTTGACCTCCACAGCCCTCTGTGGCAATGAGTTCCACAGATTAACTACCCTCTGACCAAAGAGGTTCCTCCTTACCTCCTTGCTAAAAGAGCGTCCTATAATTCTGTGGCTATGACCTCTGGTCCTGGACCCTTCCAACAGTGGAAATATCCTTTTACATCCACTCTATCTGTGCCTTTCATTATTCTGTCAGTTTCAATGAGGTCACCCCTCAACTTTCTAAACTCCAGCGAGTACAGACCCAGTGCCATCAAGCGCTCATCATATGCTAACGCACTCATTCCTGCAATAGAAACATAGAAACATAGAAATTAGGTGCAGGAGTAGGCCATTCGGCCCTTCGAGCCTGCACCGCCATTCAATATGATCATGGCTGATTATCAACTCAGTATCCTGTACCTGCCTTCTCTCCATACCCTCTGATCCCCTTGGCCACCAGGGCCACATCTAACTCCCTCTTAAATATAGCCAATGAACTGGCCTCAACTACCCTCTGTGGCAGAGAGTTCCAGAGATTCACCACTCTCTGTGTGAAAAAAAGTTCTCCTCATCTCGGTTTTAAAGGATTTCCCCCTTATCCTTAAGCTGTGACCCATTGTCCTGGACTTCCCCAACATCGGGAACAATCTTCCTGCATCTAGCCTGTCCAACCCCTTAAGAATTGTGTAAGTTTCTATAAGATCCCCTCTCAATCACCTAAATTCTAGAGTGTATAAACCAAGTCTATCCAGTCTTTCTTCATAAGACAGTCCTGACATCCCAGGAATCAGTCTGGTGAACCTTCTCTGCACTTCCTCTATGGCAAGAATGTCCTTCCTCAGATTTGGAGACCAATCATTCTTGTAAACCTCCTCTGGACCCTCTCACGAGTCAGCACATCCTTCCTCTGGATATGGGGCCCATATGTGCTCACAGAACCAGGGGCCACAGTCTTAGAATAAAGGGAGGTCATTTAAGACTGAGGGGAGAAAAAACTTTTTCTCCCAGAGAGTTGTGAATTTATGGAATTCCCTGCCACAGAGGGCAGTGGAGGCCAAGTCACTGGATAGATTTAAGAGAGAGTTAGATAGAGCTCTAGGGGCTAGTGGAGTCAAGGGATATGGGGAGAAGGCAGGCACGGGTTATTGATAGGGTACGATCAGCCATGATTATAATGAAGGCCGGTGCTGGCTCGAAGGGTCGAATAGCCTCCTCCTGCACCAATTTCTATGTTTCTATGTTTCTATAGAAACATAGAAACATAGAAAGTAGGTGCGAGAGCAGACCACCAGGTCCATCGAGCCCGCACCGCCACTCGCTCATGGCTGAACACTAAACAGACACACTTACCCACAAACAGTAGACACAAGACACAGAACACAAGACACTACCCTCCCCTTTATACCGCTATCACCCCTCTCCACCCCAAGAACCTCGTGATCTCCTGGGGGAGGCAAAAAACCGGATAAAAACCCAGGTCCAATTCGGGAAAAAAATCCGGGAAATTCCTCTCCGACCCCAATCTAGGCGATCGACACTTGTCCAGGAGATCACTCAGGTCTTACTATACTATCCATACCTAGGTCCATATCCCTGCCCTCTCCCCGTAGCCCCTTATCCCCTTGGCAGCTAAAAAACCATCTATTTTAGTCTTAAATATATTTAAAGTTTCTGCTTCCACTGCTCCCTGGGGCAGTGAATTCCATAAATTAAACCACCCTCTGGTGAAGAAGTTCTTCCTCATCTCAGTTTTAAAAGAGCCCCCCGTTATTCTGCAACTATGTCCCCTAGTTCTAGTTTCCCCGATCATTGGGAACATCCTCGGTGCATCCACCCGATCAAGGCCCCTCACGATCTTATATGTTTCAATGAGATCGCCTCTCATTCTTCTAAACTCCAAAGAGTAGAGTTCCAGCCTACTTAACCTTTCCTCATATGTCAATCCCCTCATTGCAGGAATTAATCTTGTAAACCTTCGCTGCACTGCCTCCAGGGCTAGTACATCCTTTCTTAAGTATGGACCCCAGAACTGTACACAGTATTCCAAATGTGGTCTCACTAATACTGTGTACAGCTGCAGCAAGACCTCCGTGTTTTTATACTCAATCCCCCTAGCAATAAAGGCCAAAACTCCATTGGCCTTCCTGATTGCTTGCTGCACCTGCATACTAACTTTCAGTGATTCATGTACTAATACCTCTAGATCCCTTTGCGTTGCATTACAACGCAGCTCCTCCTCATTTAGAAAATAACTTGCCTTATCATTTTTTTTCCCAAAGTGAATGACTTCACATTTACTAGTATTAAATTTCATCTGCCAAGTTGTTGCCCACTCACCTAGCTTATCTATATCATTTTGCAGACTCTTCCTATCCTCCTCATCCCCTACTTTTCCTCCCATTTTTGTATCGTCCGCAAATTTTGATATATTACACTTGGTTCCCTCCTCCAAATCATTTATATAAATTGTGAACAACTGGGGTCCCAGCACCGACCCTTGCGGAACCCCGCTAGTTACCGGTTGCCATCCCGAGTATGAACCATTTATCCCCACTCTCTGCTTCCTATTTGTTAGCCAATCCTCTACCCATGCTAATATATTACCCCCAATCCCATAATTTTTTATTTTTAGCAATAGTCTCTTATGTGGCACCTTGTCAAAAGCCTTTTGGAAGTCCAAGTATACCACATCCACCGGTTCCCCTTTATCCACCCGGGTTGTTACTTCCTCAAAGAATTCGAGCAGATTCGTTAAACAGGACTTCCCCTTCACAAAACCATGCTGGTTCTGTCCGATGAAGTCATGTTTATCCAAGTGCCCCGTTAGTGTTTCTTTAATAATTGTCTCTAACATTTTACCCACCACCGATGTTAGACTAACCGGTCTATAGTTTCCCGCCTTCTGTTTACTTCCTTTTTTAAATATAGGTGTTACATTGGCCATTTTCCAATCCACTGGGACCGTTCCTGCCTCCAGGGAGTTTTGGAAAATTATCACCAATGCATCCACAATCCCCACCGCTATCTCCCTCAAGACCCTTGGATGTAATCCATCAGGCCCAGGGGATTTATCCTCCTTCAGTCTCATTAATTTCCCTAATACCCCCTCCTTGGTGATCTTAATAGTAATAGTATTTAGCTCCTCCATTCCTACCGCCCCCTGTTTATCCAGCGTTGGAATATTTTTTGTGTCTTCTATGGTGAAGACTGATACAAAATACTCGTTTAATGCCTTTGCCATTTCCATGTTCCCCACCAACAACTCTCCAGTCTCACCCTCCAATGGACCAACGTTCACCTTAGCCACCCTTTTTCTTTTTATATAGCTATAAAAACTCTTACTATTAGTTTTTATGTTGTTCGCTAAATTCCTTTCATAGTCTATTTTCCCCGTCTTAATTAATCTCTTAGTTATTTTTTGCTGACCTTTAAATGCTTCCCAATCCTCTACCTTCCCACTATCTCTGGCTACCTTATATGCCCTTGCCTTCAGCCGAATACTATCCTTTATAGTTTTACTGAGCCATGGCTGACTGTTCTTACCCTTACCCCTTTTTTTCTTCATAGGAATAAATTTTTCTTGAAGGTTATACAGTATACCCTTAAACGTACACCACTGCTCATGTACCGTCTTATTCTTGAGTCTGCTATCCCAGTCAACTTTGATCAGCTCAGTCCTCATACCTTCATAATCCCCCTTATTTAGACTAAGCACCCTAGCCTGAGTTTCAACCTGCTCCCCTTCTATTTGAATATGGAATTCGACCATATTGTGGTCACTTGTTCCCAACGAGTCCCTAACTATGACATTTTTAATTAATCCTGCTTCATTACACAGGACCAGATCCAAGATTGCCTCCCCCCTTGTCGGTTCTGTGACATACTGTTCTAGGAACCCGTCTCTAATACATTCTATAAACTCTTCCTCTAGTCTACCCTGCCCAGTTTGGTTTGCCCAATTAATATGAAAATTGAAGTCCCCCATGATTACAGCAGTTCCCTTTTTACATTACTATGTTTCTAGTGCTCCAAATGCGGCCAGGCCAGTGCCTAATCGATCCTCAGCATTACATCTTTTTTATACCAGTCTTCTTGATATAAATGCTTGGATTGAATTTGCCTCCCTTACTGCCGATTCAACTTGCAAATTAACTTTTTGGGAATCCTCCCAAGTCCCTTTCCACCTCCAATTTCTGGATCCTCTCTCCATTTAGAAAAACATCTTCTCTGACCCACTCGCCTAACTTGTCCAAGTCCCTCTGCAGAGTCATTGCTTCCTCGACATTGGCTTGCCCTTCCACATACATATCCTAGCATCATCTGCAAACTTGGCCCTAAAGCTTTCAATCCCTTATCCAAATAATTAATATACAACATGAAGAGAAGTGGCCCCAGCACTGACCCTTGCAGAACATCTTATCCAAATGTAAGTGGATTAATATACATCATGGGGGGGGGGGGGGGGGGGGGGGAGGGTCGGGGTGGAGGTGGGGATGGTGGGGGAGTAGGGGTGGGGTGGGTGGGGAGGTGGAGGTGGGGGGTGGGGGGGTGGAGGTGAGGAGGGTGGGGGAGTAGGGGGGGGGGGTGGGTGGGGAGGTGGAGGTGGGGAGGTGGGGGGGGTGGAGGTGAGGAGGGTGGGGGTAGTAGGGGTGGGGTGGGTGGGGAAGTGGAGGGTGGGGAGGTGGGGGAGTGGAGGTGGGGAGGGTGGGGGGAAATAAACTGGAGGCGAAAGAAGGACTGAACAAATCAGGTCCGACAACAGATGCCCTGAGGAAGGATGAAGCCAATCAATGAAACATAGAAACATAGAAACATAGAAAATAGGTGCAGGAGTCGGCCATTCGGCCCTTCGAGCCTGCACCGTCATTCAATATGATCATGGCTTATCATCCAACTCAGTATCCTGTACCTGCCTTCTCTCCATACCCCCAGATCCCTTCAGCCACAAGGGCCACATCTAACTCCTTCTTAAATACAGCCAATGAACTGGCCTCAACTACCTTCTGTGGCAGAGAATTCCACAGATTCACCATTCTCTGTGTGAAAAATGTTTTTTCTCATCTCGGTCCTAAAAGATTTCCCCCTTATCCTTAAACTGTGACCCCTCGTCCTGGACTTCCCCAACATCGGGAACAATCTTCCTGCATCTAACCTGTCCAACCCCCTAAGAATTTTGTAAGTTTCTATAAGATCCCCCCTCAATCTTCTAAATTCTAGCAAGTACAAGCCGAGTCTATCCAGTCTTTCTTCGTATGAAAGTCCTGACATCCCAGGAATCAGTCTGGTAGAATAAAGCAGAGATGAAGAGGAATTTATTTTGTCAGAAGTTGGTGTATCTGTGGAATTTATTGTCACAGATGGATGTGGAGGCCAATGAAGGGGAGGAGGGAGAGAGAGGAAGGGGAGGGAATGCAGGCATTACTTAAAACTAGAGAAATCAATATTCAAATCTCGAATTCTCCCAATTTTGTTAGTCCTTGCTGTCTCCTCCCCTTCCTCAGTCCCCCTGCTGTCTCCTCCCATCCCCCAGCTTTCGGGCTCCTCCTCCTTTTTCCTTTCTTGTCCCCGCCCACCCCCGCCCCGATCAGTCTGAAGAAGGGTTTCGGCCCGAAACGTTGCCTATTTCCTTCGCTCCATAGATGCTGCTGCACCCGCTGAGTTTCTCCAGCTTTTTTGTGTACCTTCAATATTCAAACCGCTGGGCTGTCACCTACCCAAGCAAAATATGTGTCTCCAATGGGCGGGTGGCCTCACTCTGACAGTGGAGGAGGCTCAGGACAGAAAGGTCAGTGTGGGAATGGGAGAGGGAATTAAAATGCTTGGCAACCTGGATATCACGTAGGCCGAGGTGAACTGAGCATTAGTGTTGGGCAAAATATTCGCCAAGTCCATACTTGGTCTCGTCGTTATACAGAAGCCTATACTGGGGACACTGGATACAGTCGTTGAGCTTGATGGACATGCAAGTAATTACCTGATTTCATGCTCATAAATTATCGGAGCAGGATTAGGCCATTCAGCAGATCAAGTCAACTCCAACATTCATTCGTGGCTGATCTATCTTTCCCTCTCAACCCCATTCTCCAGCCTTCTCCCCATAACCCCTGACACCCGTACTGATCAAAAATATATCGATCTCCATTGACTTGGCCTCCACATCCATCTGTGACAATAAATTCCACAGATTTGCCAACTTCTGATGAAAGAAATTCCTCCTCATCTCCTTTCTCAAGGTACATCCTTTTATTCTGAGGCTGTGGCCTCTGGTCCTAGACTCTTCCATTAGAGGAAACATCCTCTCCACATCCACTCTCTCCAGACATTTCACTATTTGTTAATTTCCAAGGAGGTCCCACCCCTTATCCTTCTAACCTCCAGAATCGTACAATGACCAAAAAATCTCGACCATACATCTTCATGTAGGTGACCTTAAGTTATATGGCCAGTTTACTACTAATTCAGGTAAGAAGCAACAGTTTGCTGAATTCTAAATTAGTCTGTGATAACAGCAATTAGATCTCTTAACCAGATTACACAGACTTGACAGAGGCAACAGGCAGAGGCACCGGGGTGGATACATGAATGGAGAGCTGGAAAATTGATTTAATAATCAAATTGTTTAGGAAGGAACTGCAGGTGTTGGTTTACACTGAAGATAGACGTGTTGGAGAGAATTTTGTGCTGTACCCGTAGCTTATATCTGCCTTTACTCCAATTGGCACAAACACAAAATAAAACAGCTCGTAGGCCAGTGGTGAGTCTATCAAACAATTTGGTTTATTGGCCTTATAAATGCGCATCGATAAGCAATCTGAGAAAACCCAAACTGTTTGAATGATTCTTAGTACCTAGAGCATTTTTATATTCTCATGACAGAATGGATTCTTGTGGAGTTGAAGTAATTCATCATCTGTAACCATTCATTTTAACTTTCCCCAAAGCTAACTTTAACATTACGTTTATTGTTGTTATGTCAAACATGGGTGGGTGGGACTAGCTTGGATGGGCCATGTTGGTTGGCATAGTTGTGTTAGACCAAAGGGCCTGTTTCTGTGCTGCATGAATCTATGATTCTATAACTCTCTAATCCATAAGAATGGCTATTATTCAACCTCCATGCCATCTACAATGCGTAAGTGGTCTTGCTTTAATCCACCCCAGCATTGTATCAATGTTAGTTCACTTTTTATCAAATCTTAACGAGGATTCTTCTTCAATGGAGCATTTCTTTTACAATAATAGATTTACTATCCAGTTAATTAATCAGTGCCAACTTAATTAATCAATTTAGACATTGGCTTACTTTCCAGTAACCCTTCATCATTCATCAGGGACCCAATTACTCTTTCATTTAGGATACTAACATTTTACTCCTCAATTTGGGGGGGGGGGGGGGGGGGGGGAGACATGAATCTGAGGGGTAACTTTTCACACACAAAGGATGGTGGGTGTATGGAACGAGCTGCCAGAGGAGCTGCAGTGACTATTGCAACATTTAGGAAACAGTTAGACGTGTGCATGGATAGGACAGGTTTGGAGGGATATGGGCCGAGGTGGGACTAGTGTAGCTGGAACATGTTGGTCGGTGTGGGAAAGTTGGGCTGAAGGGTCTATTTCCACGCTGTAAGACTATGGTTCTGTGACTCTAATTTGTAGAGTATGTGGTTGTGGAATTGGCGCAAACAAGGCGTTTTCATTACAAACCACACTTTAACGTTTGCAGGCAGTGTTGCAGCATTTCAGAAACATTAAAGGGCCTGTCCCACTTGGCGGTTTTGCCGGCGATATATCAGTGTCACCAAAAGATTTTGAATATTTCAAAATCCAAAATAGGCAACAAATAAAATGTTGCAACATTTGAAAAAAACATCACGCGTCATACGTCGTCACGCCGCGTCACCGCCGCATCAAACATCGTCACGCCACATCACACCGCGTATTTTCGGTGACCTGATATGTCAGTCAATGATGCCGGCAGTCATTGAAAAAATCGGCAAGAGGGACAGGCCCTTTAGACAGGTACATGGATAGGACAGGTTTAGCTGGATACGGGCCAAATGCAGGCAGGTGGGACTTGTGCGAATGGGGTATGTTGGGCAAGTAGGGCCGAAGGGCCTGTTTCTACGATGTAAGACTCCATGAATAATAATTGAAGACAACTTGGGCGGCAGGGTGGCACAGAGGTAGATTCCTTACAGCACCAGAGACCCAGGTTCCATCCTGACTATGGATGCTGCTGTCTGTACTGAGTTTGTACGTTCTCCCCGCGAGCTGCATGGATTTTCTCTGGTTTCCTGCCACACACCAAAGACATAGAGGTTTGTAGGTTACTTGGCTTGGTATAAATGTAGAATTGTCCCTAGTGTGTGTAGGATAGTGTTAACATGCGGGGATCGCTGATCGGCACGGATTCAGTGGGTCGAAGGGCCTGTTTCTGCGCTGTATCTCTAACCTAAACTAAAACAAATATAAAATTAACAATAGTTAACTATGAGAGTTCATGACAAACCAAAAATTAAAATGGTATACAAAATCCTTTGTTTTTACAGACCTCCTTATAATGGATTTTGGTTATAGCGGACAGACGTACCTTACTTCACCACTAGGCCGGATACTCAACCATACACCCAGCTGCTTCCTTGGCCATGCTAGTCACCACCACTGCCTCAATCGCTGTCTTGAGACCTCGGAGCTTTGTGATACTTTGCTTTAAGGTTTCAGCTGAAAAAGGGGGCCCTCCGTCAGTGCAGTTCTAACCCAGCCTAAATTTTATTATGTTCATAATTTCATAAGGAGCCGAATGGAATCTAGGAATCAAGGAACTTTATTGTCATTCAGAACTTTCGGTCTGAACGAAATTTTGTTGCCTTGCAGTCATACATATAATAAAATAGTGAAACACACAATAAACACAAATTTAACATCCACACAGTGAAGGCAAAAAGGCTTAAGTCTTTGTCTCTTCCCTACTTGTTCTCCCACTGCGCTGAGGCGATCCAGGCCTCCTATGTTTTGACCCCACCGGGTGATAGTAAGTAAGTCCCGCGGCTCAACCGTGCTCCACGAACGGGCCAGTTCAAACTCCGCGGCCCGGGGTGGTCGAAGCTGCCGCCCTCCAGTCCAGCGGATGAAGCTGTTGCCGCGGGAGCTCCGGAAAAACAGGTCACCAACCTGTGACCTGCGAGCTCCCGACGATGTCGTCCACTGGGCCCGCGGCCGAACCTTCGAAGCCGGGTCGCCGCCGGAACGCCGCCACAGCCCCAAGTCGGCTGGCTCTGCCTCCGGAGCCTCGAGGTCGGTCCCAGTTGGAGGCCGCTAGCTCCGCCATTAGGCCTCAGCGCAGACGGAGACGGAGACGGGGGATACGACAAGAAAAGTCGCACCCCCCCCGAAGGAAGAGACTAAAAAACACGTTTCTCCCCCCCCCCCCCCCCCCCCCCCCCACACACACACACACACACACACACACACACACACACACACACATACACGACCTAATAACTCAAATGAACTAGCTAAAACAGGACAAGAAAACAACAAAAAAAAGAAAGAACAGACGGACTGCAGGCAAGCCGCAGCTGCTAAGGCAGCACCGCCATTTTGCAAATAAGGTAATTTGGCCCATCAATTCTACTCCGCTATTCAATCAAGCCAATCTATCTCACCCTCTCAGTTCTCCTGCCTCCCCATAACCCATCACACATGTACTCATCAAGAGTCTGCAATCTCCACCGTAAATAATACCCATTGACTTGGCCTCCATAGCCGCCTGTGCCATGAATTCCACTGATTCACCACCCTCTGACTACAAGCATTCCTCCTAATCTCCTTTATAAAGGTACGTCCTTTAATTCTGAGGTCGTGCCCTTTGGTCCGAGACTCTCCCACTAGTGGAAACATCCTCTCCACATCCACTCTATCCAGGCCTTTCAATATTCGGTAAGTTTCAATGAGGTTCCCCCCCATCCTTCTAAAACTCCAGCGAGTACAGGCCCAGTGCCGTCAAAAGCTCATCATGGTTGGGTACACGTGAATTGCCGTATATTATGCTCGGTAACAGCGGGCAATCAGTAATAACGGACACCATCCCCCCTTGTTATAATGAGAGTTTACCATATGATAGGAGATTTTGTCTTGAAGGTGAGCCACAGGAGGTGTTTTCCCCGGAACACTGAAGTGGTTGGACGGGCGAGGAGAGGGACGTGGGTTGATGGGCCGAGCCGGTTGAGGGTGACGGATGAGGCCCTGCAGCCGCCTGGAGCTTAACTGGACTGGGAGCTGCTCCAGTACATCGCGCGCGCGGACCAGACTTTGGACGTTGTAAATGGCGGCTAAATATGGCGACTCGCGTATGTGTGATCTACGAGAAAGGAATTTCACCGTGCAGTGCACACGTTACAGTCATGCACCATTGAACCATTAAACTCCTTATCAACACAATTGGCTCAGGACAAGCACAGTAAACACATATGGAAATATTTGATACTGCAATTCGTTATTGACATTCTTAATTTATCGGGATGTTTTTTCCTACTCTGCAACTCTGCCGCAGTGATGCAGCTGGTAGAGCTGCTGCCTCACTGTGCCTGAGATCTGGGTTCGATCCTGACACCGGGTGCTGTCTGTGTGGAGTTTGCACCTTCGCCTCCTGACCTGCATACGTTTCCTCTGGATGCTCCAGTTTCCCCAATATCTCAAGGAAGATAGACACAAATTGCTGGATTAACTCAGCGGGACAGGTAGCATCCCTGGAGAGAAGGAATGGGTGATGTGGGCTGAAGTACCTGTTTCCGTGCTGTATCTCAAAACTAAACTAAAAAGATGCTGAGTTACTCCAGCATGTTGTGTCTATCTTCGGTGTAAACCAGCATCTGCAGTTCATTTTTACTCCCTTTGATTGCTTCTTGAAACTGGATGTACATAATCAATGCTATCTCAAAACAATCATCTCTTATCAAACACTACAAAACTTGGCATTAATGCATTTTGTTAAATTGTTATTCCATTGAATCTGACACAACACTTTTTTTTACGTTAGAGATAATTTACTGTTAGTTTTGTTGATTGGCAAGCATGACAAATCTGACAGATACATTCAAGATAAACATCAGAGATGTTGTTATAATGTCACCTCTTTATTCTGTTTTGGAACTGCAGATGCTGGCTTAAACCGAACATAGACACAAAATGCTGGAGTAACTCAGTGGGTCTGGCAGCATCTCTGGAGAAAAGGGATAGGTGATGTTTCAGGTCGAGACCCTTCTTCAAGCTAAGAGTCAGGGGAAAGGGGAAACGAGAGAAAAAGACAGCGCTGTCTGAAGAAGGGTCTTGACCTGAAACGTCACCTATCCATTTTCTCCAGAGATGTTGCCTGATCCACTGAGTTACTCCAGCACTTTGTGCACGGTGGCACAGCAGTAGAGTTGCTGCCTCACAGCGCCAGAGACCTGGGTTCAATCCCGACTGCGGGTGCTGTCTGTACGGAGTTTGTACGTTCTCCCCATGACCTGCGTATGTTTTCTCCGGCAGCTCCAGTTTCCTCCCACACTCCAAAGACGTACAGGTTTGTAGGTTAATTTGCATGGTATGAATGTAAATTATAGGATAGTGTTAACGGTCAGGCAAACGCCTCCGCTGCCATGCAGTGAGAACGGAGAGGTTGAGAAGGAGTTTCTTCCCAGAGGCAATTCGGACTGTAAACACCTAACTCACCAGGGGCTAACTCTACAGAACGTTTTTCCTTCTATTATTTATTATGTAAAAGAATATGTGTGTTATGATTGTGTTTATAATTTGTTTGGTTGTTTTGTTGTTTGTCTTTTGCACAAAAGTCTGTGAGCATTGCCACTTTCATTTCACTGCACATCTCGTTTGTGTATGTGACAAATAAACTTGACTTGACTTGACTTGACTTGACTTGACTTGACTTGACTTAATGTGTGGGGATCCTTGGCAGTGCGGACTCGGTTGGCCGAAGGGTCCGTTCCTGCTCTGTATTTCTTATTTTTTAATTTTTTTTAAATATTTTTATTAGAAGCAAACACATATTACAAACATTTCATGTATATCAGTCGTACATTGTTAATATTATCAATTGTGGATTGGTTCTGCTTCTAGTTTTTTTTTTAAAGATAGGAAGTAAGAGAGAAAGAGGAAAAAAAAGAACACAAATGTCAAGATAAAAAAAAGAATGGAATGATTTATTAATAATACATCTTTGGAGATGGGTTCGTGGATTATAAAGTATAACTTTTCATCCAATCCTGAATTCAAGCTTTGGTTAGGTTCCCATGCTGAACCGATCTACCCCTTCAAATAGTCAATAATCTAACAAAAAGTTCTTGTTTGTCCATTAAGACAAATCTGATTCTTTCCAGGTGTAGGGTCTCCGACATTTCCATAACCCACATTTTAATTGTGGGGGTTATAGGGCCTTTCCAAAATTTTAGTATCAATTTTTTCCCAGTTATTATACTTTAATCAAGAAAGTCTCTTTGGTTTGTTGTGAGTGTTAGACTTTGTTCTGTTATGCCAAGTATTATTAGTTTTGAATCGGGATCTAATTTAGTATTAATAACCAGAAATTATTCTAAAAATATCAATCCAGAAATGTTCGATTTGTATACAGTTTACATAAGTATGTGCTAGGTTAGCCTCTAGACATTTATGCTGCTCTGTATTTCTAAACTAAACTAAACTAAACTCGTCTTTCGTATAAACCAAATGAAAGTGCAATTTTTTTTAATTACATTCGGACCAGTGCCACATTAATGGACTAATTGTTAAATGAAATTCCCCCTATAATCAATAATGTTATTGACTGCAGCAAAACACAATCATTCCATCGTACCTTAACATCCAAATAGTTTCATTTAGACCTCAGAACCAGGCTTAGAATCACCTTGACGGGTGGACTTGTCAGATAACAAAATATTGATTCACTGTGTGTGCAGTCCACTATTAATTGATCAAGTGAAATAATTGCCACAAAATAAACGACCTAAGAGCAAATAAGCTTTCATTCCACCTTTAATCCTTCTGTAACTCCAATTATCGGCGCTCCATATTATGCATAACCTCTCCTTGCTTCCAATTTGGGAAAACTCTGTTTTATTATCACACGGCAGAAACATGCTGATAAAATACTGGGTCACCCTACTTGGTTGCACCACCACTTATGGGAGGCCCTGTGGTGCAGCGGTTAGAGTTGCTGCTTCACAGCGCCAGAGTCTAGAGATCCAGGTTCAATCCTGACTACTGGTGCTGTCTGTACAGGGTCTGTACGTTCTCCCCGTGACCTGCCTCGGTTTTCTCCAGGATCTATTCCGTTGCTCACCTGGCCAATCGATCCAGATCCTGCTGCAATCTTCCACAACCGTCTTCACTATCTGCAAAACCACTCACTTTGGTATCATCAACAAACTTGCTAATCTTGAATGGATGAATGAATGAATGTATGCATGAATGAATGTATGAATGAATGAATGGATGAATGAATGAATGAAAAATGCATGAATGTATGAATGAATGATTTGAATGAATGAATGAATGGATGAATGAATGAATGAAAAATAAGTTTATTGGCCAAGTTTTCACATACAAGGAATTTGCCTTGGGGCTCCGCCCGCAAATGACAACATGACATACATCTTGCCCTGTATGTCCTGACCCCTCTATGGTCCTATGTTTTATGATCTTATGATCTTCCCTGCTAGAGTTAAACATTCGGAAATAATGTTATTTGACGAGGATGTTGCCAGGATTAGATAACAGGGAGAGGTTGAGGTTGGCTGGGGCTCTATTTCTTTGAGCGCAGGAGGATAAGGTGTATAACATGATGAGAGGTATAGATCATGTACATGCGCAGAGTCTCTTGCCATGAGTGGGTAAATCGAGAACCAGAGGACATAGGTTTAAGGTAAAAAGATTTAATAGGAATCTGATGGATAACTTTTTCACACAAAGGGTGGTGGGTGTATGGAACAAGCTGCCAGAGGAGGTAGCTGAGGTTGAGACTATCCCAACGTTTAAGAAACAGTTACAGGCACGTGGATAGGATAGGTTTGGAGGGACATGGGCCAAAGCGCAGGCAGGTGGGAAGTCCTAGTGTAGCTGGGACATGTTGGCTAGTGTGGGCAAGTTGGGCTGAAGAGCCTGTTTCCACACTGTATCACTCTATGACTTTAAGAGGGTGGAATCAGAAAATAAAGTTATATAAAAAATGAATATCAGAAATGTTATGCCAAGGTTTACCATTTTAAAAACAATGCATCTTTTAGTTATCAGTTAATTGATCTGTCTATTTATTGTGATTTTCGTTGTTATCGCACTTTCTTTAACCTGCAGCCAATGCTGCAACAGATAAGTCCCATGTATTAGGTAGAAGAATCATCCTATTATAAGCCCTTGTCGTATTCTTACTCAAACATTACTCTAAACCCGCTGACACTAAGCCAACAAATGCAATACATTGCTGACACTGGAGTTTTAAAAATATAGCTGATCACACTCAGGAAACGCTCGGCTAGTCAGTTGGCACCTGAGGAGAACGGAGAACTGTTAACAGATCAGAGATAGACACAAAAGGGTGGAGTAACTCAGTGGGACAGGCAGCATCTCTGGAGTGAAAGAATGGGTGACGTTTCAGGTCGAGACAAAGGGACTCGACCCGAAACGTCACCCATTCTTTCTCTCCAAGGATGCTGTTTGTCCCACTGAGTTATTCCAGCTTCTTGTGTCTTTCTTCGGTTCAAACCTGCATCTGCAGTTTCATCCTCCTGTTAACAGAACAGATCAAAAATCTGCCATTATAATCTTTATCACTAATCTCCATGTTGCTTTCTGTTTTAATATTTTTATTATTTTATACAATTTTTTTACAATACAGAACAAAACAAACAAAAAAAATAAAATAAAAACTGAAAAAGACAACAGGAAAAAAAAAGGCAGGAAAAAAAAAAAAATTAAAAATAAATAAATAATAATAATAATAATAATAATAATAAAACAAAGCCGCCAGACCCATGTTGCTTTAAACAGCACTGGGGTGGGACACTAGTACATCTGGTAAAGCTGCTGTCTAACAGCGCCTGAGTCATAGAGTCCGAGAGTGATACAGCGTGGAAACTGGCCCTTCAGCCCAACTTGCCCATACCGGCCAACATATCCCATCTAAACTTGTCCCACCTGCCTGTGATTGGCTCATCTATACTTTTACTAAAACGTGCATCTTGACCACTTCTGGTCTGCGTTGTAATTACATTTGTGAGTGCGGTAGGATCCGGGGCCGGGAGCCACTGAGACTACAAACCCCCTTACCCCCCCCACAGCCCTCCCCACGCACACCACACACACCTGCCCCCCCCACACACCACCCCTTACCCCCCTACAGCACCCCCCCCCCCCCTCCAACACCCCCCACACCTCCTCCCTCCCATACCACACACAATCCTCGCCCCTCCAACATACACCCCCTCCCCAACCCCACAACCCACCCTCCCCTACCCCACAACCCCCTCCCCTACACCCCTATCATCCCCCCCCTCCCCCTGACACCCCCTCCCCTACAACCCCCCTCTCCAACATCAACTCCTCCCCTACTCCCCTCCTCCCCGAAACACACCCCTCCCCTACACCTTCTCCTATACCCCCCTCCATACACCCCCCCTCTCATACACCGTTCCTCTCTCCCTACACCCCTCTCCTACACACCCCCTTACACCCCCCTCCCCTGCACCCCCTCCCTTGCATCCCCCTCTCCTGCACCCCCTTCCCCTACACCCCCACCTCACCTACACCTTCCCCTCCCCTACAAGCTCCCCTCCCCCAATCCTCCCCTCCCCAACACTCCCCCCCCACCCCACACACCCCTCCCCCTCCCACACTCACCCCTCCCACACAACACCCTAACCCACCACCCCCCTGAGTCCAGAGGTCCATAAGCCGTGAGTGACTGAACTGTGAGTCCACAAGCCGTGAGTGACTGAACTGTGAGTCCACAAGTCATATTTGGCCCACAATGTCTATACAGGCCCTTTAGATTTAGCTCATAGGGCTAACAGAATCAAGGGATATGAGAAGAAAGCAGGAACGGTACTGATTCTGGATGATCACTCATGATCATATTGAATGGCGATGCTGGCTCAAAAGGCAGAATTACCTACCCCCTCACCTATTTTCTATGTTTCTATGTCATGAATTCCATGGATTCACCTAAATTGCCCATTTGGTAGAGTAGTTGCTAAAGTTGGATAACATAGAACTGGTGCGAGCGGGCGTTGGATGGTTGGCATGGACTCAATGGGCAGAAGGGCCTGTTTCACTGCTGTATCATTCAACTCAACTCAACCCAACTCAACCCAACCCAACACCACTGCAAAAAAAGCAGTAGAAACAAAAAATGTATATCTTCATTTCCCTTCAACAACAACAGACTCAAAGGTCATCCTACTTATTGTTGTTGCCTATCAACTCAGGTATTTCAGCTTCACTTCAAGCTGCAATAGAGAGATGGGTCACCAGTGAGGTAGATCGTACTCAACTACTATCTACCTCATTGGTGACCCTCGGAATATCCTTGATCGGATTTTACTGGATTTACATTGCACTAAAAGGTATTCCCTTTTCATGTATCTGTGCACTGTAAATGCTTCGATTGTAATCATGTATTGCCTTTTCACTGACTGGATAGCACGCAACAAAAGCTTTTCACTGTACCTCGATACGCGTGACAATAAACTAAACTGAACTAAACCGAGATAAATACAGAGTTTAAAACATACATTTTTTTCAAGAGGCAGGGTGGGAAGAAATGTAGTCCAGATTACTGTTGGAGTCAGTAGGTTTGTAAGAGATGCCCATTGATAGTCTATTTCCTGTGCTGGAGACAGAGAGATAGAGGAAGGGAAGATAGGTGTCCAAGAGAGTCCAAGTGAATCTGAGGGCAGGGTTGAAGTTAATGGTACTTCTTGCAGTGTTTGCAAGTTGCAGAAGTTTGCAGGTAAAGTCATAGAGTGATATAGTGTGGAAACAGGCCCTTCGACCCAACTTGCCCACACCTGCCAACATATCCCATCGACTATAATCCCACCTGCCTGCGTTTGGTCTATATCCCTCCAAACATGTCCTATCCACGTCCCTGTTAAAAGTGTTTCTTCATCTCCGTTCTAAATGGCTTACCCCTTATTCTTAAACTGTGGACCCTGGTTCTGGACTCCCCCAACATCGGGAACATGTTTCCTGCCTCTGGCGTGTCCAAACCCTTAATAATCTTACATGTTTCAATAAGATGCCCTCTCATCCTTCTAAATTCCGGAGTATACAAGCCCAGCCGCTCCATTATCTCAGCATATGACGGACTTTTCAGAAAGCATTAAGAAGAATAGGGCCACAAACGAAAATAGTACAGAACAGTGGGCTGTCGGGAAGTCTGCAGAATTAAATAACTTGTTCAGATTTAATGGAAAATAAGGATGTTTGCATTGATCGTGGCTGCAGAAAGGGATCCGTCAGAATGTATTGAGGAAATATTGTAATGATGGATTATTTCAAGTGGATTACAAAGGAACTTGTCAATGGTCAGCTGTGTTAATGAAGAAGTGACCACAATTCTAGAGAACCAAACACAGTCAGGCAGGTCGAAATGCCCAAGAAAGCCATCTTACAGACTAATCCTGCAACTGCTTAATGTACTTGAAACACTCCTTCAAACAAGACCAACCAATATTATATTTGTATGTAAGAGAGTTACACGAGCAATTGATGTGATGGCATTTTCATGGACATGATGTGTGGGTCACAGCAGTTAATAAGAGCTTATAACAATATATCTGCACACGCTCTGTCCATGGGCATAGAGTCACGTTCATATGTTATATGAGCAGAATTTGGCCATTCGGCCCATCAAGTCTACTCCGCCATTCAATCGTGGCTGATCTATCTTTCCCTCCGAACCCCATTCTCCTGCCTTCTCCCCATAACCCCTGGCACACGTACTAATCTAGACTCTAACTATCTCTGCCTTAAAAATATCCATTGGCCTCCACAGCCGCCTGTGGCAATGAATTCCACAGATTCACCACCCACTGACTAAAGAAATTCCTCCTCATCACTTTCCTAAAGATCCATCCTTTTATTCGGAGGCTATGACCTCTGGTCCTAAACTCACTCGTGGAAAAATCCTCTTCACATCCACTCGATCCAGGCCTTTCACTATTCGGTCCGTTTGAATGAAGTAGAATTATTAATGACTGAGTTACGCACAGAGTCTCTTCCCCTGAGTAGGAGAATCGTAGACCAGAGGACATAGGTTTAAGTGAAGGGGGAAGGATTTAATAGGAATCTGAGGGGTAACAAAGGGTGGTGGGTGTATGGAACGAGCTGCCAGAGGAATTAGTTGAGGCAGGGACTATCCCAGCATTTAAGAAATAGTTAGACAGGTACATGGATAGGACAGGCTTGGAGGGATATGGACCAAGTGCAGGCAAGTGGGACTAGTGTAAATGGGACATGTTGGTCGGTGTGGGCAAGTTGACCCAAAGACTCTATGACTGTGATTAGAAGGCATAGGTTTAAGGTGAGAGGGGTCGAATTTGAAGGGGCCAAGCAGAGCAGAACTTTTACACAGAAAGTGGTGGGTGCCTGGAACTCACTGCCATGGGTGATGGCAGACACAATCATAGAATTGAAGAGACTTTTAGCTAAGCACATGGACAAGCACATCAGTTTTGGCCTCCAAATTTGAGGAAGGACATTCTTGCTATTGAGGGAGTGCAGCATAAGTTCACGAGGTTAATTCCCGGGATGACGGGACTGTCGTATGTTGAAAGAATGGAACAACTGGGCTTCTATACACTGGAATTTAGAAGGATGAGAGGGGATCTTATTGAAACATATAAGATTATTAAGGGATTGGACACGCTAGAGGCAGGAATCATGTTTCTGATGTTGGGGGAGCCCAGAACAAGGGGCCACAGTTTAAGAATAACGGGTAGGCCATTTAGAACGGAGATGAGGAAAAACTTTTTCACACAAAGAGTTGTGAGTCTGTGGAATTCACTGCCTCAGAGGGCGGTGGCGGCAGGTTCTCCGGAAACTTTCAAGAGAGAGCTAGATAGGGCTTTTAAAGATAGTGGAGTCAAGGGATATGGGGAGAAGGCAGGAACGGGGTACTGATTGGGGATGATCAGCCATGATCACAATGAATGACGGTGCTGGCTCAAAGGGCCGAATGGCCTCCTCCTACACCTGCACCTATTGTCTATATGGAGTTTATGGAGGGATGTGGATCACATGGTTTATCTTGGCATGATTATTGGTAGAAACACTTGTTTTTGTGTTTAGTTTAGTTTAGTTTAGTTTAGTTTAGTTTAGTTTAGTTTAGTTTAGTTTAGTTTAGTTTAGTTTAGTTTAGTTTAGTTTAGTTTAGTTTAGTTTAGTTTAGTTTAGAGACACAACCCGGATACAGGCCCTTCGGCCCGCCGAGTCCACGCTGACCAGCGATACCCGCTCACTAACAGTGTCCAACACACACTAGAGACAATTTACAATTTTACCAAAGCCAATTAACCCACAAACCTGTACGTCTTTGGAGTGTGGGAGGAAACCGGCGCACCCAGAGAAAACCCATGCGATCACAGGGAGAACGTGCAAACTCTGGATAGACAGCGCCCATAGTCTGGATTGAACCCAGGGTCTCCGCCGCAGCAACTCTGCCGCTGCACCACCGTTAAATATGTTAACTGTTATGCCCGGGAACATTCTCGCAAAACTCCTCTGGACCCTCCGCTAAGAACAGGCGGCAAGTTTAAGTATTCTGAATTAACAGGTGCATGTATGGGAATCCCATGCATGGAGGTCTTGTTGGTCGTCCTTCGTAGTCGAAGAAGACCATGACCGCAGTGATTTTTGTTTGTGGGTCTGGAGGTGACTGGTGAGACCGACTCGGGCCCGGAAGGCTCGCCCGCGTACGGAACACAGTTGGGTGGGCGTTGCAGTCGAAGCTGAAGTGGCTCGAGACTTGCTCGTGGCGCTTTGCCTCTGAGCTTCGCCGCTGCACGCGCTCCCGTGGTGATCTTGCTTCGCCCGGTTGGACGGTGTGGGGCCTGAAGTCATGATTTGCGCGTTGACTTGGATTAAAGTGAAGGAGAGTTGCGAACAAAATCGTCAGCCAGCCGCGCTCTCTCGTCCCGGCCTATCTGGATCCAGTGGCAAGAGATGGCCAAGACGGCTGGTGAAGGCCCGGAGGTGTATCTCAGCTGCATCAGCCCATCGCTATGCTCTCTCCGAGACAAGCAGGCCAATAATTTGGAAGCAGTTAGCATTATCAGCTAATAAACGTAATTACTTTATTTACCCAATTAAATTCAAGTGACTTATTACTGAACATCAATAACAGGCAGTAGGATAAGCCAGATACACAATTCAGTACAAGAACTGAAGGCATAATAATGAGAATTGGTGCCCTTTGCCTACGTCTCATTATATCGAAAAGACAGACGGGTACCAAGGAAAACCTAATGCAGATTAATTTGATTTTTGCATTCTTAATTTCTGAAGTATTTAGTTGCAACAGTGCCTGGTATTCTTTCGTCTCCGGACCTTTGACACTGTTGTTCCGCAAATGGAATAAAGTTAGGGAACGATCAGACTTTAATTAAAAACGGAGCTGGTTTAGCGACAGAAGAGGATCTGTATTTAAGTGCCAGCTGCGTTATTAACTGGGTGGAAGGGGATGAAAGAGAAAAGAGGTGCTGTTATCTTTCCCAAAGCAGTTCTTCCAGCCAGCAGGCAACGGCGCGGTGGCGCAGCGGTAGAGTTGCTGCCCTCACAGCGGAGTTTCATAGCAAAAGGATTTGAGTATAGGAGCAGGGAGGTTCTACTGCAGTTGTACAGGGTCTTGGTGAGATCACACCTGGAGTATTGCGTACAGTTTTGGTCTCCAAATCTGAGGATGGACATTATTGCCATAGAGGGAGTGCAGAGAAGGTTCACCAGACTGATTCCTGGGATGTCAGGACTGTCTTATGAAGAAAGACTGGATAGACTTGGTTTATACTCTCTAGAATTTAGGAGATTGAGAGGGGATCTTATAGAAACTTACAAAATTCTTAATAGGGGTTGGACAGTCTAGATGCAGGAAGATTGCTCCCGATGTTGGGGAAGTCCAGGACAAGGGGTCACAGCTTAAGGATAAAGGGGAAATCCTTTAAAACCGAGATGAGAAGAACTTTTTTCACACAGAGAGTGGTGAATCTCTGGAACTCTCTGCCACAGAGGGTAGTTGAGGCCAGTTCATTGGCTATATTTAAGAGGGAGTTAGATGTGGCCCTTGTGGCTAAGGGGATCAGAGGGTATGGAGAGAAGGCAGGTACGGGATACTGAGTTGAATGATCAGCCATGATCATATTGAATGGCGGTGCAGGCTCGAAGGGCCGAATGGCCTACTCCTGCACCTAATTAATAAGTTTCTATGTTTCTATGTTTGTATGTTCTCCCCGTGACCCGTGTGCGTGGGTTTTCTCCGAGAACTTTGGTTTCCTCCCACACTCCAAAAGACGTACAGGCTTGTAGGTTAATTGGCTTGGTGTGAATGCCAAAATTGTCCCTGGTGTATGATGGTGTTATGGACCTGTGCCACTTAGGCTATTTTCGGGCGGCTGTCGGCTACTGTCATAGTCCTAGCAGGTTGCCGAAAAACTGGCGAATGGACCCCCCTTCGATATAAAATTAGAAATAGAATCAGTACTTTAACAACAACAAAAATGAAGTCAACTAAGCAACCACCTACGTCACCTGGTGACAACCTACGTTAACCTGGCGACAACTACGACAGCGCCCACGTCAGGAGAAGTCAAGCTACGCTCATTGGCGTCAAACCCACTGTCGCCGACTGTCTCTGAAAATGTTCAACATGTTGAAACTCCAGCGTTGACCAGAAAGACACTACGACTCTTTGGGCGACTGAGGAGACGACTCACGACCATACAGGCGGCACCCCGGCGACCATGTGGTGACAGCCTAGTCACCTGTAGTCACCTAAAAAATAGCCTAAGTGGGACAGGCCATTAGTGTTTGGGGATCGCTGGTCTGTGGGGACTCGGTGGAACGAAGGGCACACTGTATCTCTAATCTAAACTAAACGAACCATTCCTTTCCATTGAATTGGAATTTGAGAAAAAAAATGTTTCTAAATTCGTTGCGACTTCTTAATTTATTGCTGTTTGCGAATGAATATTCTGGAAAATTGACTCATTTATTAAATATGAATGAATTCCTCTGTGCAGTCTGCGTGCCATTTTAATTTCCTGCCTCACTCACACCCTGTCCTCCCTGTCTTTGGCTCCTATACATTTCCGAAAAACTCAGACACAAGGTCAAGGAACAGAACATCATCATAAAATGAGTCACATGAGAATCTTACAGGATGAATGTTTGTGTTCAACAATTTCACATCATTTATCCATTCCACCCTCGAATCTCATGTAGGTTCATCTGTTATATGAGCAGGATTTGGCCATTCAGCCCATCGTGTCTATTCCACCATTCAATCTTTCCCTCTCAACCTCATTCTCCTGCCTTCTCCCCATAACCTCTGACACCCATACTAATCAATAATCTGTCAATTGTGCCATAACAATCCATTGTCTTGGCCTTGCGAGCCGCATATCCAGTAAATTCCACAGATTAACCACCCTCTGACTAAATAAATTCCTCCTTGTCTAAAAGTACGTCCTCTAATTCTGACGATATGCCCTCTGGTCTTAGACTCTCCCACTAGTGGAAACATCCTCTCCACATTCACTCTATCCAGGCCTTTCACTATTCGGTAAGTTTCAATGAGGTCCCACCTCATCCCAGTCACCCATTGACAATAAATGTTGTTATTCTTAATTCTCTCCACATTAGAACAATGAAAAGGTACAGCATTGGAACAGGCCCTTCAGACCACAATGTCCGTGCAGAACATAATGGCCAGGGTTTAGATTGGCTCTCTGGAACTGTGAGCTAGCAACACTAACCACTGGGCCACTGTTCCGAGATCCAATTTCAAACCCTGATCTGAAGGACAGGGTAAAAGATTTATTAGTGGCCTGGTAGGCAGCACAGTGGTGCAGTGGTAGAGTTGCTGCCTTACAGCACCAGAGACCCAGGTTCGATCCTGACTAAGGGTGCTGTCTGTATGGAGTGTACGTTTCTCTCCATGATCTGCGTGGGTTTTCTCCAGGATCTATGGTTTTCTCCCACACTCCAAAGACATACAGGTTTGTAGGATAATTGGCTTGGTATAAATATAAAATTGTCCCTTGTTTGTAAGATAGTGTTAATGTGCGTTGATGGCTGGTCTGCGCAAGCTCGGTGGGACAAAAGGCCCATTTCCGCGCTCTCTCTCTGAACATATTTTCACGAGGTAGGATTTAGTCACATATTTGATGCCGGTTTGAAGAGATATCATTGACCCGAAACGTCACCTATTCCTTCGCTCCATAGATGCTGCCTCACCCGCTGAGTTTCTCCAGCATTTTTGTCTATCGTTGATTTGGTCTGCACTCTTCCTGCCCTGTGAATTCTTGATGCTGGACTTGGGGATTATAACTTTGTCAAGGATTCCTCAATTGCCCAACAGTAATTCAACGCAGGGACAGAGAGGCAATACAACAGTGCCAGGAGATTGGGGAATCTCTGTGGAAACTGGCAGTCTCGGGTAGGGACTGATGTCGGGAAGCTCCAAGTCGCTAGAGGTTTGACCAACGTCGACCCGGGGTCCAATCGCCCGGAGCAGGGGAGCTGAATTCCCCCGATACGGGAGCTTCATCGCCCCGACGCGGAGGGACCAAACGTCCACAGCTACGGGAGTCAAGATCGTCCCGTCAAAGGAAGGTTCGAGGCCCCCGAACGCGTGAGAACAAAGAAGGGAAGAGACTGAACTTTTCTTTCGCCTTCCATTACAGTGAGGAATGTGGAGGAGTCACTGTGGTGGATGTTTATGTTAAAATGTATTTTGTGTGTCATGTTGCTTTTTATTGCTATGACTGTACGGCAAATCAAATTCCTCGTATGTTGCAAAACATACTTAGCTAAGAATATGATTATGATTATGATTACGATTCTTCAAATGTTGAGGCATGGTGTATATTACCAAAGGAAGCTCACTGTTTGAAAAACCTGCTGGGTTTTGTTAATCCCTCTGATGGTAAGGTAACGGAGGTGGAACGTGTTTCCAGCTTCTAGTTCCTGGGGGTCAACATCTCCGATGACCTCTCTTGGACCCACAATACCTCCACTCTGATCAAGAAGGCTCACCAGCGTCTCTTCTTCCTGAGGAGATTAAAGAAGGTCCATCTGTCTCCTCAGATTCTGGTGAACGTCTACCGCTGCACCATCGAGAGCATCCTTACCAACTGCATCACAGTATGGTATGGCAACTGCTCTGTCTCTGACCGGAAAGCACTGCAGAGGGTGGTGAAAATTGCCCAACGCATCACCGGTTCCACGCTCCCCTCCATTGAGTCTGTCCAAAGCAAGCGTTGTCTGCGAAGGGCGCTCAGCATCGCCAAGGACTGCTGTCACCCCAACCACAGACTCCTACCATCCAGGAGGCGCTACAGGTCTCTCCGTTGCCGGACCGGCAGGTCCAGGAACAGCTTCTTCCCTGCGGTTGTTACACTACTCAACACTGTACCTCGGTGATTGCCAATCAGCCCACCCCCCACCCCCTCCCCCCCACCGACACTCCTCCCACCAGGAAAAAAAAATACTGACTGTATGCACATAAATAGATATATTCATTGCTCATATTTATGTCGCTCTTCTGGGGAGATGCTAACTGCATTTCGTTGTCTCTGTACTGTACACAGCACAATGACAATAAAGTTGAATCTGAATCTGAATCTGTAAGGGCTACAGCTGTGATCCCCAGTCATATATATATTTTTTGGTGTAGCAAGGAACAGGTTTGTACCGAAGATAGACACAAAGTGCTGGAGTTGGGTCAGGCAGCATCACTGGAGAAAAAGGATGGGTGATGTTTCGTTACAGGACCCTTCTTCGGACACTTTTTTCTTTGGACTGTAATTGAGTGGGCGGCAGAGTGGTGCAGTGGTAGCGTTGCAGCGTCAGAGGCCGTGGTTTGATCCTGAGTATGGGTGCTGCCTGTACGGAGTTTGTACGTTTCCCACCCCCCTGGGTTTTCTCCGAGATCTTCAGTTTCCTCTCACAGTCCAAAGATATACAAATTTGTAGGTTAATTGGCTTGGTATAATTGTAAATTGACCCTAGTGTGGGCCAGTGTGGGCAAAAGGCTGGACTAGCATACATGCAGCATGTGGGCCGGTGTGGGCAGCTTGGGCCAAAGTGGCTTTTTCTTAGTGGGTTGAAGGTCAGCCCATATAGAAACATAGAAACATAGAAATTAGGTGCAGGAGTAGGCCATCCGGCCCTTCGAGCCTGCATCGCCATTCAATATGATCATGGCTGATCATCCAACTCAGTATCCCGTACCTGCCTTCTCTCCATACCCCCTGATCACCTTGGCCACAAGGGCCACATCTAACTCCCTCTTAAATATAGCCAATGAACTGGCCTCGTCTACCCTCTGTGGCAGAGAGTTCCAGAGATTCACCACTCTCTGTGTGAAAAAAGTTCTTCTCATCTCAGTTTTAAAGGATTTCCCCCTTATCCTTAAGCTGTGACCCCTTGTCCTGGACTTCCCTAACATCGGGAACAATCTTCCTGCATCTAGCCTGTCCAACCCCTTAAGAATTTTGTAAGTTTCTATAAGATCCGCTCTCAATATCCTAAATTCTAGAGAGTATAAACCAAGTCTATCCAGTCTTTCTTCATAAGACGCTTAACATTACATATCCATGTGCCTAACCAAATGCCTTTTATATTTTGTTACTGTACCTTCCTCAACTACCTCTTCTGGTGGCCCGTTACATATGCCCACCACCCTTTTTGTTTGATAAAGTTAGATCAAGGCCAGCTGCATAATTAAGGATGAGTCGCACCCTGTCCATTCCCTCCTCCCCTGTCCCATCAGGCAAAAAGTACTAAAACGCACACCTCTAGATACCTCTAGATATGTTACAGAGAAAGGTTGAACAAGTTAGGGCTTTATTCTTTGGAGCGCAGAAGGTTAAGGGGGGACTTGATAGAGGTCTTTAAAATAATGAGAGGGATAGACAGAGTTGACGTGGATAAGCTTTTCCCCACTGAGAGTAGGGAAGATTCAAACAATGACTTGAGAATTAAGGGACAGAAGTTTAGGGGTAACATGAGGGGGAACATCTTTACTCAGAGAGTGGTGGCTGTGTGGAATGAGCTTCCAGTGAAGGTGGTGGAGGCAGGTTTGTTTTTATCATTTAACAATAAATTGGATAGTTATATGGGCGGGAAAGGAATGGAGGGTTATGGTCTGAACGCAGGTGTATGGGACTAGGGGAGAATACGTGTTCGGCACGGACTAGAAGGGTCGAGATGGCCTGTTTCCGTGCTGTAATTGTTATATGGTTATATGGTTATATAGAACCAAGGACAGTTTCTTCCCAGCTGTTTTCAGGCAACTGAACCATCCTACCACAACCAGAGAGCAGTCCCGAACTACTATCTACCTAATTGGTGAACCTTGGACTATCTTTGATTGGACGTTATTTGCTTTATCTTGCACTAAGCATTATTCACATTCGACACAAGGGCGGCACGGTGTCGCAACGATAATGTTGCTGCCTCACAGAGTCCTGGGTTCGATCCTGACTACAGGGGCTGTCTGTGTAAAGTTCATATGTTCCTTCTGTGACTGCGTGGGTTTTCTCCGGGTGCACAGATTTCCTCCCACTCTCCAAAGACGTTTAAAATGTTGTAAAATTTCCCAGTGTGTAGGATAGTGTCAGTGTGCAGGGATCGCAGGCCAGTGTGGACCCAGTGGGCCGATGGGCCTGTTTCCGTGCTGTATCTCTAAAGTCCTTGGCCCACAATGTCTGTGCCGAACATAATGACAAGATAAATTAATCTCATCTCTCAGCAGTTGATACATGTCCCCCATTCCCTTTAAATAACAACTCTCTTTTCTTTCCAATGAGTTTGCCTGACCTGCTGAGCTTTTTCAACATGTCGCCTTTTAATTCAGAGTTCCTGGAAGCTTTTCATCTTGTTTCAATATAGTGCACTGATGTCGGAAATAGTTCCCAACACGTTTAACCCAGCTGGCAGATTGTTTTCTATCTGATCCGTGCTGCAGAGTTTCACAGCCATGCTACTTTTGGTTTATAATTTGTTTCAGACAGACTCTGCGAAAAAGATGTCAGTGCCCAGTGTTTCAAAAAAAGCTCCATTTTCAGGGAAGTCACTGGGAATTGCAGATACTGGGATCTTGAGCAGAACACAAAACATTGGATAGGTCAATGACAGACACAAAAAGCTGGAGTAACTCTGCTGGTCAGACAGCATCTCTGGAGAAAAGAAATAGGTGAACGTTTCGGGTCGAGACCCTTCTTCAGATCCATGGATAGGATAGGTTTAGGGGGATATGGGCCAAATGCATGGACGAGTGTAGATGGGACATGTTTGGCAGTGTGGGCAAGTTGGGCTGAAGCACCTGTTTCCACGTTGTATGTTTCTATGCTGGGAGAACTCAGCGGGTCAGTCAGCATCTACGAATGGAAAGGATAATTTACCTTTAGGGGTCAGGATCCTTCTTCAGATTGATTGTACTGGGGGAAGAAAGCCAGAGGCCCCATAACAGAGGCGTCCACATCGCGGGACTGGAAACTGGAAGTATACTGAGCTAATTCTGCTACCACCATCATCTATTGCGACAAGTGATGGCTCCCACTGATTGTCGCCGGAAGCTTGCGTCCTTTTCACGATGACAGCGATGTCAACATTTGTAACAAGGTGGACACGTAAAGAAGAAGAAAGCCAGAGTGGGATGAGCGATGTGGGCAGCTCAGAGTCAGGCAAGTGATACAGGTGAAGGGTTTTGTAGGAAGGAGCCACAGATGCTGGTTATTGCCAGAGATAGATACAAAATGCTGGAATAACTCAGTAGTGTCATGC
>NC_073381.1:5938771-6068771 GCF_028641065.1 Leucoraja erinaceus | reverse complement strand
GGCAGGTTGGGCCAAAGTGCCGTCTTCTACACTATATGAATTTATGATTACGGCTGATGTTGTAGATTCTGCTTCATCGATGTTTACGAGATACTCTTTGCACGCACAAACACACGCACACACACACGCACACACACACACACACACCACACACACACACGCACACACGTACGCACACACATACGCACACAGGGCGGCGTGGTGGCACAGCGGTAGAGTTGCTGCCTTACAGCATTTGCTGCGCCAGAGACCCGGGTTCAATCCCGACTACGGGTGCTGTCTGTACGGAGTTTGTACGTTCTCCCCATGAGCTGCGTGGGTTTTCTCCAGGTTCAGTTTCCTTCCACGCTCCAAAGACCTACATGTTAATTGGATTGGTATAAATCTAAATTGTCTCTAGTGTGTGGGGATCACTGGTCAGTGTGGACCCGGCTGGGCCGAAGGGCCTGTTCCTGTGCTTTATCTCTAAATGAAACCAATTGTTAGCCCCATCTCCCTTGATGGGTTTACACTAGGGCCAATTGAGAGGCCAATTTAACTACAAACCCAGCAAATCTTTGGGATGTGGGAGGAATTTCTTTAGTCAGAGGGTGGTGAATCTGTGGAATTCTTTGTCATAGAAGGCTGTGGAGGCCAAGTCATTGGATATTTTAAAAGAAGATTGTAGTGCGTGGGTCTCAAAAGGAAGCACGAAGTCCAGTGTTTTGAGAGGCACCTTTAATTATGTTCCTCCCGGTTGTAGGGAAGACCAAACGAGAGGAAGATGGCACCCAAACCCCTGCCTTTAAAGCCTCCGGCTAAGGGCCGCCTCCGGACTGAACCATTGCCGAGGGGTGACACTATGATAGTACGGGTGTCGCCACAGATATAGTTAGATAGATTCTTGAAGTACGGGTGTCATTATAGAAACATAGAAACATAGAAAATAGGTGCAGGAGTAGGCCATTCGGCCCTTCGAGCCTGCACCGCCATTCAATATGATCATGGCTATGATTTATGGGGAGAAGGCAGGAGAATGGGGTTGAGAGGGAAAGATAGATCAGCCATGATCGAATGGTGGTAGACTTGATGGGCTGAATGGCATAATTCTGCTCCTATCACTTCTGACCATCTGATCTTATGAAACCAGAGCACCTGGTGGAAACCCACGCAGTCATAGGGTGAAGGTGCACACTCTGCAGAGACAGCACCCAAAGTCAGGTTCGAACTCGGCTCTCCGACGCTGTAAGGATGTAGCCGGTTGCACCACAGTGCTGCCACGTGTCTTATGTTTCCATGTTATCTCTTTGTACTAAATGTTATACCCTTTATCCTTTATCTGTGCACTGCAGACGGCTTGATTGTATTTATGCACGTCTTTTCTTTGACTGGACTGGCTGGACCGGGCGCCGCACGCTTGGCCAGGCCCACCCTGCAACGTCGCCAGGACAGCAGACCTTCATGGTCGCATCTAGGTCCCTGCACTTACAACAACTGGAACTTGAAAATGGCCCCAAACTGGTGACTCTACACTGTCTCAGTGTGCTACTGCTGTACACATATACTGTATCTGAGATGCTGATCTAAGATGTATCTAAGTGCTTATGTATAGTGATACTTAAGATAAGAGATAAGATAAGATAAGATACATTTATTGTCATTTGGACCCCTTGAGGTCCAAACGAAATGCCGTTTCTGCAGCCATACATACAAACACATAGTCCCAAGACACAACATAATTGTTTACATAAAACATCCATCACATCGCTGTGATGGAAGAACAAATAAACTTACCCGACTGGGAGGAACTGCTGAGAACTCCCCCCCCCCCCCCCGGAATGTCAAAAATCAAAGTCAAAATGCCCACTTTGTAACGATGGGTGATTTTTATGTGGCCATTAAAGCATACGCCGGGTCTGTGCGAACAAAGCACACACTGGTCTTGGTCACCTGAGCCCCCGGCGATTGCAAGATCATCGCAGTCATAAGTGATAGGTGCCAATTAGGTCGCGGGGCCATCGAGTCTACTCTGCCCCACTCATTGCTGCTGTTCTTTCCCCCCAACCCCATTCTCCTCCCTTCTCGCCGTTAATCTAGCCCTTAAAATCCACTGACTTGGCATCCACAGCCTTCAACGGCACACCACAATACACCACCCTATGACTATAGGTGTACTCCTCAGGGTTTGGTGCTGAGCCCTTTACTGTTTGTCATCTACGTTAGCCATTTCCTTTGCCCATAGATGAAACTGCCTCACCCACATCCAGTTTCTCCAGCATTTTTATTCTACACTGAAGACAGCGTAGTGGGCCACAGCCAGCGAGTACAGGCCCAGTGCCATGAGAGGGAGAACAAATGGAGGACCCGACCAGGGCCAGCAACCCCTGAGAACTTCGGGGGGTTGAAAAGTGGGCTGTCTTTGGAAAGAAGTTTAAGTTAAAATGGGCACTTTTGTAACTTGATGTCGGGATGCCCTTTTGTGGTGACTCTTCGCATACCTTGGAAGTCTGGCAAAACAAAGAATATGACTTGAGAATTAAAGGACTTGGGGTAACATCAGGGGTGACAATACTCAGATTGTAAGTAGCATGTGATCATAAGTGATAGGTGGTGGAATTAGGTCATTTTTTATCATTTCCTGGATAGTTATATGGATGGGAAGGGAAGGGAGGGTCTTATGAAGAAAGACTGGATAGACTAGGTTTATACTCTCTAGAATTTAGGAGATTGAGAGGGGCTCTTATAGAAACTTACAAAATTCTTAAGGGGTTGGACAGGCTAGATGCAGGAAGATTGTTCCCGATGTTGGGGAAGTCCAGGACAAGGGGTCACAGCTTAAGGATAAGGGGGAAATCCTTTAAAACCGAGATGAGGAGAACTTTTTTCACACAGAGAGTGGTGAATCTGTGGAACTCTCTGCCACAGAGGATAGTTGAGGCCAGTTCATTGGCTATATTTAAGAGGGAGTTAGATGTGGCCCTTGTGGCCAAGGGGAATCAATGCTAGCATTGAATTGGAGAGAAGGCAGGTAGTGGATACATAAGTTATAGTTGGATGATCAGAACCATGATCATATTGAATGGCGGTATTTGGAATAAGGGGAGAAGATGGCCTACTCCTGCACCTAATTTCTTTTTGTTTCTATGGGTTAATATTTGGAAAGATTGAGTCTACTTTGCCACAATTCAACCATATTGCTGATCTATGTGGATTAAGAATAACCCCATTCACCTTCCTTGAAGAAATAATCTATGCCTTAAATATATCCACTGACTTGGCATCCACAGCCTTCTGTGGCAAAGAATTACACAGATTCACTGCCCTCTGACTATAGAAATGTCTACTCATCTCCTTCCTAAAAGAACATTCTTTAATTGTGAGTATACAATCTCTAGTCATGCACTTTCCCACTTGTGGAAACATCCTCTCCACATCCACTCTATCCAAGCCTTTCATTATTCTGTACATTTCAATGAGGTGTCCCCCCTCATTCTTCTACACCCATCGAGTACAGGCCCAGTGCCATCAAACGCTCATCATATCTTAACCTACTCATTCCTGGGATCATTCTTGTCAATCACTTCTGGACCCTCTCCAGGGCCAGCACATCCTCCCTCAGATATGGTGCCCAAAATTGCACACAGTATTCTAAATGCGGCCTGACCAGCGCCTGAAAGAGCCTCGGCATTACATCACTTGTTCTTGTATACTAGCCCTCTTGAAATAAATGCTAGCATTGAGTTTGCTTAAAGAATGAACCAAGTGTCAATCATAAGTTATAGTAGTAGAATAGAACCCAAAACGGAATGGATTATATTTGGAATAATAGGAGAAGATACCAATTTAAATAAAGACCAAAATGTTTTTTTTAATTATGGGTTAATAATTGGAAAGAAACTGATACTTAAATTTTGGAACAATACAACCATACCAACTGTTAAAATGTGGATTAAGAAAATGATGGACATCATATAGTGATAGTAGTAGAATTAGGCCATTCGGCCCATCAAGTCTACCCCGCAACTCAGGCAGCATCTCTGGACAAAAAGGATGGGTGATGCTTAGAGTCAGAACCCCTTCTTCAGAGTGGGTACTATCTGATGATAGAAATTTATCAGCATCATCGGCAGCTCTTTATTGTTTCCGCGAGGGACCGTCGATAAATAGGATTGACATTTTACATAAGGGCGTTATTAATTTTTACTGTTACATTAGACTATACTCTGAGCGCACAGTAAAAGTCTTTATCTTCTATGCAAAGACATTTGTCACATTGGTACACACTTTGCCGAGACAAATCTATCCTTGGCCTGACACTTGGCACTGCCTTTTATTGGAAATTTGATGGTTTAACAAGGCAATCTTTCCCCCTTTTTAGATTCATGAAAACTGACTCAGGTATTGTTTTCACACCACTGCGAGCACCTTTCCCACAAAGGGGAATACACAGCTCTGTAAATGCTTTTTCACCACAGATCTTTGATACACATAGAGCTGTGGGATTTATCTGAGACGCCGAATAAATGATTACAAGCATCTTCATCACCAGCACACGGGTTTCACAACTGGTAAATTAACACTGGCAGATACACCACAGGTCTCAATATCAATAACCAGGTGCCATAGCGGACAAAATGCATAGGAAGTAACTGCAGATGCTGGTTTAACCCGAAGAGAGATGCAAAAGTCTGGAGTAACTCAGCGGGTCAGGCGGCATCTCTGGAGAAAAGGAATAGGTGACGTTTTGGGGTCAAGACCCTTCTTCAGACTGAGAGTCAGGGGAGAGGTAAACGAGAGATATCGACAGTGATGTAGAGAGATATGGAACAAATGAATGAAAGATATCCAGGGATGAGCAAGGAAGAAAAGTGAGAGGAGGGGTAGGGGGGGAGATTGTAAGCTGCCTAAAAGTATGAACATTGAATGCTCCAAATAGGTAAATATCGACAAGCACCAAGGGCCAGCATGGTGATGCAGCGGTAGAGGTACTCCCTTAGAATTAGAGTAATGCCCCTGTCCCACTTCCTGGAGGTTTTTGTCAGTCTCCCTACCTGCTTGCAACCTCCGGCAACCACCTGCAACCTCCGGGAACCGCACGGAAACCTTGGGTGGGGCACAAAGTCTCCAGAGGTTTCCGTTCAGGTTTCCTAAGTGGGACAGAGGTACTCAGCATTCTGTGTCTATCTTCGATGGGTCAGAAGGCCTATTTCCACGTTGCATCTCTAAGCTACAGAAAACTAAGGGATGACATACTTTGCAAATCTACCTTGTAATCTACCATCAGGATCCTTTATGTTGCTATGAAGTCATTGCCTGCTTGGCTAAGGAACAGTGTATACAAACCTCGACTGTCCAACCAGTTCCACCACTCTGCCAACCTTCTCTCCTTTTCTCAGTTCAAGGTCACGAACATATGCTTTTGAATCTCGTACACTACATTCTTTGCCAACATTCTAGTCTCTTCGACAATGGACAGTCATGGACTCATAAAGTCCGCGAGTGATACTTGGAAGAAGCCAACTTGCCCACACCGGCCACCATGTCCCAGCTATACCTCGCACCACCCCGCGTTTTGGCCCAATGGCCGCGGGACTGTCCCATCCATGTACCTGTCTAACTTTGACTCTGACATCGGGGGGTACCTGCAGTCAACTACCTCCACTTTTTGGCTCGTTCCATCACCCACCAGCCTTTGTTTATGTAAAAAGTACCCCTCAAATTCCTACTAAATCTGTGTGTAATGTCATGGCTAAACCTATGTCCTCTGGTCCTCGATTCATCCAAATGGGCAAGAGACTGTGCTCTCTTGATCTTGGTTTATACTCTCGATGGGTTAGAAGGCCTATTTCCACGTTGCATCTCTAAGCTACAGAAAACTAAGGGATGACATACTTTGCAAATCTACCTTGTAATCTACCATCAGGATCCTTTATGTTGCAATGAAGTCATTGCCTGCTTGGCTAAGGAACAGTGTATACAAACCTCGACTGTCCAACCAGTGGTGAACCACGCTGGAACTCTCTGCCACAGAGGGTCAGTTCAAGGTCACTTCATTGGCTATATTTTGAATCTCGGAGTTAGATGTTTGCCCTTGTGGCTAAGTCTCTTCGACATGGAGAGAAGGCAGGTACAGGATACTGAGTTGGATGATCCCCCAAGATCATATTGAATGGCGGTGCAGGCTCGAAGGGCCAACTGGCCTACTCCTGCACCTAATTTCTATGTTTCTATGCTTCACTATCTACTCCTGCCATGATATTATACCTCTCTATAAGATCATATCCCTCAAACCTGCGCTCCAAGGAATGTAGTCTAGTCTATAAATCTCTTTCCTAAAGCTCAGGCCCCCAGTCCTGCCACATCCTCGTAAATGGCAGGACGTCCAGAGGCCAAGCATGAATTATCTGAAAACGTTTTACCCTCAGATTCCTCAGCTAAAGCAAACCTCCCTTGATTTTAAACCTATGTCCTCAGGTCAGCTCAATTCACCTACTCTGGGCAAGAGACTCTGACTGCGTCTACCAGGATCTACTCCTCCCATGAAACGTATTAGGTCACCTTTCACTGGTACAAGGCACCTTTCTGATCTGCACCCCTGCATTTGACTTTTTCACTCCAAGGAATAGTTGTGGCAAGTACTATGCACATCTTAAGAGATAGCTCAAGTTTCTGAGTGTCACAAAAGTGGGTGGACTTGCCAAGCAATGAAAATTGAGTTGTGAAAAGTTTTACAGAATTCCTGAGCGATTGGCCAGCAGGGCTGGGGAAGGTTGATGGGTTGGAGCTTCAGGTACATCCCAGTGACACTTTGAACCTGTACTTCATAGGCTCCAGATTTATCCCAGTGGAGGTCAGGAGTAAACCATCGGCCCTTCGAGCCTGCACCACCATTCACTGGTACATGGCTGATCTTCCTGATCTGCATCCCGCACCTGCCTTTTCTCCACCCCTGATCCCCAGCCAGTAAGGGCCACATCTAACTCCCATTTTAAATATAGCAAGTGAACTGATGTCCACCCTCTGTGGGTGGTTTTGCAGAGATTCACCAATCTCTGTGTGAAAAAAGTTCCAGCTCGGTTTTGAAGGATTTCCCCCGGGCTCCTTAAGCTGTGACCCCTGGGAAAGGACTTCCCCAACGTTTTGGGAGCAACATGTACTGTACATTCACTGTACTGCACTGTTCTATGTTTTATGTTCCTAGACTCTGTGACACCACACCTATCCCAACCTGACTCGTTGCCTCCCCACCACCCTAGGCTCCCGCACATTTCCTCAGCTAGACCATCCCACCAGCCCATCCTCTCCTTCCCTCCCTCCCTCACTGTCCATCCTTGGTTTGGCTTTAGTTTAGTTCAAGTTCAAGGTCCAGTTTAGTTCAAGTTCAAGGTCCAGTTCAAGTTCAAATTCAAATTCTAGTTTGCGTTTATTCTCATGCATCAATTAAGGAACGGTGATATTTGAGTTACCATACATCCATACTAAGTCAAACGCAACAATACACACAGCCACATAAAATAAAAAATTAACATCAACATCCACCACAGTGGAATCATCACTCCTCATCAGCTCAGTCATCTTCCTCCTTTGTTCACCCATAGTCAGGGCCTTTGAACCCTCCGCCGACGGTTCGATGTTCAGGCCCTCGCGTTGGGATGATCGAAACTCTGGTATCAGGAAGGATCAGAACACTCCCAAGTCGGCCTCTTCTTCATGGTGTTAAAGTTCACAGGCCCCGCGGTAGCCCTTTCGTGGCGTTCCTCGGCAAAGGATCGCCCGCTCCACGATGGTAAGTCCGCGCCCCACCTGCGACTTGAAGCTCTGGGCTGGTCCCCAGGAAAGGCCGCACCACCCTGCATTGTTAGTCCGCGGGGGGGGGGGGGGGGGGGGGGGGGGGGGGGGGGGGGGGGGGGGCGGAGATGCAACACGGAAAAAAAAAAATCGTATCTCCGTTAAAGTAATAGACTGAAAAAGATTTCCCCCGATCCCTCCCAACCCCCCCCCAACCCCATGTAAAATATACCAAGAAACATTGAAACATACTTTTAAGACATACTTAAGATAATAAAAACAGAGAAGTGACGAGACAGACTGTTGGCGAGGCGGCCATTACAGCGCCACCTGGTTTAATTTAGTTTTGAGATACAGCACGGAAACAGGCCCCGTCTGCCCACTGAGCCCGCGCTGTCCAGCGATCCCCATACACTAACACTATCCTATACACACTGGGGACAATTTACAATGATACCATGCCAATCTCTGGTGAATAAGAATGGGTGATGTTACGGGTCTAGACTCAACAGTGGAACTCATTGCCACAGAGGGCTGTGGAGGCCAAATCAGTGGATATTTTTAAGGCAGAGATAGACAAATTCTTGATTAGAACGGGTGTCAAGAACTATGGGGAGAAGGCAGGCAAATGGGATTAGGAGGCAGGGGTCAGCCATGATTGAATGGTGGAGTAGACCCCGATGGGCCGAATGGCCTCATTTTACTCCTATAACTTGTGAACGTGTGAATTAACCAACAAACCTGTATGTCTTTGGAGTGCAGAAGGAAGCCAGAGCAGCTGGAGAATACCCATGAGGTGACAGGGAGAATGTGCAAACTCCGTACAGACAGCACCTGTGGTCAGGACCAAACTCTGGCGCTGTGAGACAGCAACTCTACTGCTGCGCCACCGCGCCCCGAGCTGATGCAGAATTATTAGAACGCATTCAAAATAACATTTTGTTTTAATCAATGCATTACAAGTCCTTCAAGAGAAGAATCGTTTTGGGTTAGTTTTAAGAAATGAAACTAGATAGATGGAATGGAGTAGCAGTGGGAGATCGGTTTGGAGACGGCAGTCATTATTCTTTCAGTCTTAATATTTATGGAAATGGATAAAAACAGTCCAGAAATAAAACTACTCAGTTGAGGCAAAAAAATCAATTTTATTTGCTTGAGAGAATATTTTTTTAAATATTGGAAATCTAAAATGTCAGGTTTTTTTTCAGTTCCTTTTTTTTCTGTTTTGGTTTAGGTTTTAGGTATATTATTGTCACATGTACCGAGGTACAGTGAAAAGATTTGTTTCTCATGCTATCCAAACATAACAGATTTATCATACATGTCAAGGACAATAGGTAGAGCAAAGGGGAAGATACAGAGTTCAGAACATAGTTCTCAGAATTGGAGCGCATCAGTTCCAGGGACAACGCTGGATTTGGTGCGCCGCGGAGCCTGGGATCGAGTTCGCCGGGGTCGGAGCTCCAACCGGCGTGGCCTGAGGACCACGAGTGCCCCGGTCTCCGGGAGGAGGCAGCCGCTCCAGACTTTCCAAGCCACTGAGGAATGTTTCACCCGACGCCGGAGTTCCATCTTCACGGCAAGAGGGCCCTGAAAATCATCGGACTGGCTGTACGGCCACAAATGGGCCCCGACCTCGAGTGTTTCACAGAGAAAGAGGACTTACCTTTCTGGTGCCTTTCCTCACAGTGGAAAATTTTGATTCTGCTGTGGGGGGATTTTTGTGTTGAACTCTATAATGTGTTGTGGCCATTTTCTTTATTTTTTTTAACCTTTTTCTATGGTTTGTATGGAAACATATTATCTATTTTATGTAAAGCACTTTGGTGTCATTGCGAGTTGACTTAAAATGTGCTATATAAATAAAAATTACATACTTACATTGTCCACAATGGGGTAGAGGTGAATCGGACAGTAGCCTAGCTTATGGAAGGACCGTTTAGAAACCAGGGGACAGAGGGGAAGAAGCTGTTCCTGCGTCTGGTGGTGCACGCTTTCAAACTTCTGTACCTTCTGCCGGACGGGCAGTGGGAGAAATAGGAATGACCAGGGTGGGACAAATCTTTGATTACCTTGTGATGTGTTGCTTTCTGGATGTGGCACAGGATCTGCCACTTCGAAGCTCATCAGATACATGTTTATAACCATATAATAACCATATAACAATTACAGCACGGAAACAGGCCATCTCGACCCTTCTAGTCCGTGCCGAACACGTATTCTCCCCTAGTCCCATATACCTGCGCTCAGACCATAACCCTCCATTCCTTTCCCGTCCATATAACTATCCAATTTATTTTTAAATTATAGAAACAAACCTGCCTCCACCACCTTCACTGGAAGCTCATTCCACACAGCTACCACTCTCTGAGTAAAGAAGTTCCCCCTCATGTTACCCATAAACTTCTGTCCCTTAATTCTCAAGTCATGTCCCCTTGTTTGCATCTTCCCTCCTCTCAGTGGGAAAAGCTTATCCACGTCAACTCTGTCTATTCCTCTCATCATTTTAAAGACCTTTATCAAGTCCTCCCTTAACCTTCTGCGCTCCAAAGAATAAAGCCCTAACTTGTTCAACTTTTCTCTGTAACTTAGTTGCAGAAACCCAGGCAACATTCTAGTAAATCTCCTCTGTACTCTCTCTATTTTGTTGACATCTTCCTATAATTAGGCGACCAAAATTGTACCTCATACTCCAGAATTGGCCTCACCAATGCCTTATATAATTATTACATTACATTACATCCCAACTTCTATACTCAATGCTCTGATTTACTTGAATGTTAGTCAGTATTTCCTGACAAGCAATAAAAGGCCAAAACTCAAGAAATAAAACGTCTCGAGATATTTTCCATGGAAGTAGTTTTTGTGCTAATTTACATTTTCTCGCAACCGAACTTTTTTTCCAAAATCAGGTGCTTAATTTTTTTTAGGTGACTGGAAAACACACCTCGTTGATGAGTACAATGTTCAGGATTATTAGATATTAGGTTAAAACAAGACTAATTTGGGAAAGGACGACACCTACATTGAAATGTCATTGTAATGTGTGAGGGAGGGAGAGGTTGGCCAGGCTGGGACTATTCCATGGAGCGCAGGAGGATGAGGGATGATCAGTCTGAGGAAGGGTCTCGACCTGAAACGTCACCCATTCCTTCTCCCCAGAGATGCTGCCTGTCCGGCTGAGTTACCCCAGCATTTTGTGTCTATCTTCCAGAGGTGTATAAGATCACGAGAAGAATAGATCATGTAGGCACACAGAATCTCTTGCCAAGAGTAGGGGAATTGAGAACCAGGGGACATAGGTTTAAGGTGATTTAAGGCGAGGGAAAAGATTTAAAAGGAACCTAACCTTTTCACACAAAGGGCGGTGGGTGTATGGCACGAGCTGCTGGAGGAGGTAGTTGAGACAGGTATTACCACAATGTTTAAGAAACCTTTAGGCAGGTACATGGATTGGACAGGTTGAGAGGGATATGGACCAAATGCAGGCAGGTGGGACTAGTTTGGATGGGACTTGTTGGTCGGTGTGGGCAAGTCGGGCCGATAGACCGGGTTCTGCGCTCAATGACTCTGCTTGCTCTCATATCATTATCACATCTTCAAACAGAAGGAAGGATCCATGGGGGGGTAAGGCTTATTGTAAAATGGAAAAGAGAGTCAGGCACATCTAAATACACTCAGATTGAATCGCCTGCATGATAGAATTGCATTAAATCTCTGGGGGACTGCATCAGATCAGGTCAAGAAAGCAATATCAGATAATCCAATGTGACAACCTCCACAGTTTATTGGATTTGAGGGTTGCATACTGCAGCAGTCTGCAACCTGTCAATTTGTTTTATTCTTTACAGCGATTCCCCTTTTCCCACTGCAACCCTCCCAGCCAAAAACGTTTTTTAAAAGCCTTTTAATTACACTTGATAATCTGTCTCTTGCGCCTTGGGTTGGAGCAATGTTCTTTGAATGTTAGTCAGCATCCCTTGCAGACAAAAAAAGGGTCAAAGCTCAACAGATACAACGTCTCACAATATTTTCCACGGAGGTAGTTTTAGTTCTAATTTGTAATTGTTTCTCGAGGCACTTTAAAGCATTGCATAACTCATTCTTAAAAAGTTACACTCAACTAACGATATATTATGGACTGTATTTGCTTTATTAAAGTTCACCAAATCTTGTTTGAAGAAGGGTCTCGACCCGAAACACCACCCATTCCTTCTCTCAAGAGATGCTGCCTGTCCCTCTGAGTTACTCCAGCTTTTTGTGTCTATCTTCGGTTTTAACCAGCATCTGCAGTTCCTTCTTGCACAGATCTTGTTGCTACCCAGGTTAAAGGCGTTCAGCAAAATCAAACATATTCTGCAAGTTGGATGTAATTAGAGGCATAGTCATATAATCTTGCAGCGTGGAGGCAGGCCCTTCGGCCCAACTTGCTCATACTGACAAACGGCCCATCTACCCTAGTCCCACCTGTCTGCATTTGCCTCTAAACATGTCCTATCCATGTACCTGTCGAGATGTTTCTTAAACGTTGCGATAATCCCAGCTTCAACTACCTTCTCCGGCAGCTCGTTCCATACACCCACCACTATGAAAAGGTTACCTCTCAGGTTTCTATTAAATCTTTCCCTCCTCACCATAAACCCATGTCCTCTGGTGCTCGATTCCCCAACTCTGGGCAAGAGACTCTGTGCATCTATCCAATAATTCCTCTTATGATTTTGTACCCCTCTATAAGATCACCCTTCATCCTCCTGTGCTCCAAGGAATAGAGTTCCAGCCTACTCAACCTCTCCCTATAGCTAAGGCCCTCTAGTCCTGGCAACATCCTTGTAAATTTCCTCTACACCCTTTCCAGCTTGACAATATCTTTCCTATAAAATGGTTCACAGAGCAAAACACCATACTCCAAATGCGGTCTCTTCAACGTCTTACACAACTGCAACGTCACCTCACAAATTCTGCACTCATTATCTTGGAACATGCTGCCTTGAATTGCCTTGAATGCCTTTAGTTTAGTTTAGAGATACAGCGCGGAAACAGGCCCTTCGGCACATCGTGTCCGCACTGACCAGCGATCCTCGCACACTTATGCCCCTGTCCCACCTAGGAAACCTGAACGGAAACCACTGGAGACTTTGCGCCCCACCCAAGGATTCCGTGCGGTTCCCGGAGGTTGCAAGTGGTTGCCGGAGGTTGCAGGTCGGGGAAGCAGGTAGGGAGACTGACAAAAACCTCCGGGAACCGCACGGAAACCTTGGGTGGGGCACAAAGTTTCCAGAGGTTTCCGTTCAGGTTTCCAAAGTGGGACAAGGGCATTACACTACACTACACACACACGAGGGACAATTCTAAATTTATACCAAGCCAATTAACCTACAAACCTGTATGTCTTTGGAGTGTAGGAGGAAACTGAAGACCACGCAGGTCATGGGGAGAACGTACAAACTCCGTACAGGCAAGCACCCGTAATCAGAATCGAACCTGGGTCTGTGACGCTGTGAGGCAGCAATTCTGCCACTACACCACCTTGTCTTGAACAAAGAAATTGTCTAAACATATTGCTGAAGTTCCCCATTACACTGCCAATACTTCCTTATGAAGATGCCACTACATCATGGATTCCTGTGTTGTCATGTGCAAAAGTAAACATGGAGCGGCTGGGCTTGTACACTCTGGTATTTAGAAGGATGAGAGGGAGTCTTATTGAAACATATAAGGTTATTAAGGGTTTGGACACGCTAGAGGCAGGAAACACGTTCCCAATTTTGGGGGAGTCCAGAACCAGGGGCCACAGTTTAGGAATAAGGGGCAAGCCATTTTGAACGGAGATGAGGAATAACTTTTCCACACAGAGTTGTGAGTCTGTGGAATTCTCTGCCTCAGAAGGCGGTGGAGGCCGGTTCTCTGCTTTTATGTTTATCCCCAATATCTGCAGTAGCTTAAGAATAAGAATAAAAAACTCTTGGCAATCTGAAATATTATAAAAATAATAAATGCTGCAAGCACTCCAGAAGTCAGGCAACATCTGAGGAAAGAAAAACAGAATTAATATTTCAAATTGATGATATTATTTGAAGGGTTTATAAGTGATAAGAGCTAAATTCGTCCATTCGGCCCATCAAGTCTACCCCGCCATTAAACCATGGCTGATCTATCTCTCCATCCTAACCCCATTCTCCTGCCTTCTCCCCATAACCCCTGACACCCGTACTAATCAAGAATCTATCTATCTCTACCTTAAAAATATCCACTGACTTCCACAGCCTCCACAGCCTTCTATGGCAATGATTCACCACCCTCTGACTAAAGAAATCCCCCCTCATCTCCTTCCCAAAGGAACGTTGTTTAATTCTGATGCTGTGGCCTCAGGTCCTAGACCCTCCCACTAGCAGAAAAGTCCTCTCCACATCCACTCTATCCGGGCATTAATGTGAAACATTGACTCTGTTTCCACGAGTGGAAGAATCTCGGACCAGAGGCCATCGTCTCAGAATAAAAGGATGTTCTTTTTGAATGGAGCTGATTAGGTGCATCTTTCAGAGATGCTATCTGACTTGATGAAAGTTTCCATCATTTCCTGCTATCATTTCACCAGCTTAGAACAAAGACACATGTATTGCCTCATTTACATTATTTTGTACTATTGAGTTTAGTTAGAGTCATAGAGTGATACAGTTTGGAAACAGGCCCTTCGGCCCAACTTGCCCACACCGGCCAACAATGTCCCAGCTACACTAGTCCCACTTGCCTGCCCTTGGTCCATATCCCTCCAAACTTGTCCTATCCATGTACCTGTCCAACTGTTTCTTAAAAGATGGGATGGTCCCAGCCTCAACTGTGTCCTCTGGCAGCTTGTTCCATACACCTACCACCCTTTTTGTGAAAAGGTTACCCTTTGGATTCCTATTAAATCTTTTTGCCTTCACCTTGAAACCTATGTCATCTGGTCCTCGACTCCCCTACTCTTAATCATTTTTAACTGCTCATTTAGCTGATATAATTAATACTTTTTACTTCAACTTTTTGTGTCTATGTTCGGTTTAACAAGCATCTGCAGTTCCTTTCTACACATAAACTAAACCTTTTATTCCACAGGGAGCAAGGTTATGCGATTCATTTTAACTAATGTAAGTATGATTAAACAAGCCTGATAAAATCTACATCAGGTTAAAATGCTTCTTTAATAGTCCAGCTCTTTTCAAAAAGCCAGATTATTCACAGCAGGTACATAAAAGGACTGAAAATCACAGGCATTTTATTTGCACTTCTGTAAGGTGACCAATTTGTAAATAAAGAGTGACTGCGCTGCAGGGAAGATACGAAAATTAAAAAAAAAATTAAAAAAAACACACAAGCAAATGGAGAGGTCAGAAGTATGGATAAAGATAAGTCATTTTCAGGGCAGTTTTTGGATTAGGGAAAAGACTAATGACTATGCAGTGGCAAATTCACATTTTCACTGCCCCGCAACCTATAGCCCTAGATTTATTAGCCAGCAAATAATTACAGAGAAGTTGGCCATTCGGTCCCTTGAACCTGTGTTCCTGGTCAGTTTGATTATGCCCAACATCAGTGTCAACACCATTTACTTGCCTTTGATGGTTCCCCTCAAAGCCCACATTAATTACAAATCCATCAGTCTCACAGGACAATGTATCATAGATCATAGGACATAGAAAATAGCAGGAGAAGGCCATTTGGCCCTTCGAGCCAGCACTGCCATTCATTATGATCATAGCTGATCGTCCCCAATCAATAACCCATGCCTGCCTTCTCCCCATATCCCTTGACCACTAGCCCCTAGGGCTCTATCTAACTCTCTTAAATCCATCCTGTGATTTGGCCTCCACTGCCCTCTGTGGCAGGGAATTCCACAAATTCACAACTCTCTGGGTGAAAAAGTTTTTTCTTACCTTTATTTCAATTAATGAAATATTCAATTAATGAAATATTTAGAAATGTTATACTTGTGTGGGTGAAGGATAGGGTTCTCATTGTGTGTAAGTAGGGTATAGTATCTAGAGAATCTGCAGTATATAGATATACTAGACTAAGTGGGACCCGTTGGGTCCCAGCATCACACAGGAGCGCTGGTCACCAACGCAATATTCCACCTCTGCACCAATTCCAATATCGCTCACCAGTGGGGGGGGGGGGGGGGGGCTTTCTGTTCAAACCCCTTCATTTTTTCCACATTTTGTTACGTTACAGCCTTATTCTAAAATGGATTAAATTCTTTTCTTTTTTTTTAAATCATCAATCTACACACAATACCCCATAATAAAAAAGTGAAAACAGGTGTTTAGAAATTTTTGCAAAGTAATTAAAAATATATAACTGAAATATCACATTTACATAAGTATACAGACCCTTTACTCAGTACTTTGTTGAGACACCTTTGGCAGCAATTACAGCCTCATTCTTCTTGTGTAAGACGCTACAAGCTTGGCACACCTGTATTTGGGTCATTTCTCCCATTCTTCTCTGCAGACCCTCGCATGCTCTGTCAGGTTGGTTGGGGAGCGTCAACACACAGCTATTTTCAGGTCCCCCCCAAAGATGTTTGATCGGGTTCAAGTCCATGCTCTGTCTGGGCCACTCAAGGACATTCACAGACTTGTCATGAAGCCACTCCTGCATTGTATTGGCTGTGTGCTTAGGGTCATTGTCCTGTTGGAAGGTGAACCTCTGCCCCAGTCTGAGGTCCAGAATGCTCTGGAGCAGGTTTTTATCAAGAATCTCTCTGTACTTTGCTCCGTTCATCTTTCCCTCGATCCCGACTAGTATCCAGTTCCTGCCACTGAAAAACATCCCCACAGCATGATGCTGCCACCACCATGCTTCACTGTAGGTACGGTATTGGCCAGGTGCTGAGCGGTGCCTGGTTTCCTCCAGACGTGGTGCTTGGCATTCAGGCCACAGAGTTCAATCTTGGTTTCATCAGACCAGAGAATCTTGTTTCTCATGACTTTTGGCAAACTCCAAGCGGGCTGTCATGTGCCTTTTACTGAGGAGTGGCTTCTGTCTGGCCACTCTACCATAAAGGCCTGATTGGTGGAGTGCTGCAGATATAGTTGTCCTTCTGGAAGTTTCTCCCATCTCCACAGAGGAACTCCGGAGTTCTGTCAGAGTGACCATCAGGTTCTTGGTCACCTCCTTGACCAAGACCCTTCTCCCCCGATTGCTCAGTTTGGCCGGGCGGCCAGCTCTATGAAGAGTTCTGGTGGTTCCAAAGTTCTTCCATTTAAGAATGACGGAGGCCACTGTGCTCTTTGGTACATGCAATACTGCAGAAATTGTTTTATGCCCTTCCCCAGATCTGCGTCTCAACACAATCCTGTCTCGGAGGTCTACAGACAATTCCTTCATCTTCATGGCTTGGTTTTTGCTCTGACATGCACTGTCAACTGTGGGACCTTATATAGACAGGTGTGTGCCTTTCCAAATCATGTCCAATCAATTTAATTTACCACTGGTGGACTCCAATCAAGTTGTAGAAACATCTCAAGGATAATCAATGGAAACAGGATGAACCTAAGCTCAATTTTGAGTGTCATAGCAAAGGGTCTGAATACTTATGTAAATGTGATGTTTCAGTTATTTATTTTTAATTACTTTGCAAACATTTCTAAACACTTGTTTATCCTACTTCATTCTGGGGTATTGTGTGTAGATTGATAATTTAAAAAATTAATCCATTTTAAAATAAGGCCATACTTAACAAAATATGGAAAAAGTGAAGGGGTCTGAATACTTTCTGAATGCACTGTATATAGATTCATAGAGTGATACAGTGTGGAAACAGGCCCTTCACCCCATGGTCTCCACACTGGCCAACAATGTCCCAGCTACACTAGTCCTACCTGCGTTTGGCCCATATCCTTCTAAACCTGTCCTATCCGTGTACCTGACTCATTGTCTCTTAAACGTTGCAATAGTACCTGTCTGAATTACCTCCTCCGGCAGTTCGTTCCATAAATGTCTGGATTGTTCTAATGTTCCATAAATTGTTCCATTGAGGAAACTTCCAGGAATGTTCCTCTTGTCTGGGTGATGGAGATGATTCTTACTGTGTGAGATCCCAGCCTTATGCAGTAGGGTTCCACATCCGATGAATTCATTTTTTATATAACAAAGAGGGTCGGGCATGCAGGTAGATAGCATTCATTTTAACATTTTTCCGCTACGGCAGATGTCTCCCGGCGAGCCACGGAGTAGCCGAGGTCAGAGCCCGCGCGCCGCAAGTCGACGGAGCCCGTGGCTGGGGCCTGGGTCAGTGCCGCGGAGGCATCCGGGGGGCGACCTAGCGGCGATAGTGGAGAGGTCGGTGTGCCGGTCGATGATGGCGCCCGCCGACAGACAGACGAGGGCGGACACGTGGAAGTGAGGACGCCGCTGCGCCGGGGAAGGAAGAAAGGAGCACCCATCGTGGAGGGACCTCCAACAGGGAGGGGGAGAGGGGACGGGGAGAACAAAGGGGGAACTGGCGGCGATACTGTGTATTCTTTGTAACTTTGTCAGTGTACGTATGTGGCGACTATTTGCATACCGTGCGTATGCTGGGAAAGAATTTCCCATGAATTAATAAAGTATTCATTCATTCATCCATTCATTCTTTCATAAACTGAATAATCCTACAAAAACCTGAGAATAGTCCTGCACTACTATCTACCTCATTGGTGACCCTCGGACTATCTTTGATCGGACTTTGCTGGCTTTACCTTGCACTAAACTTTATTCCCTTATCATGTATCTGTACACTGTAACACTGTGAACGGCTCGATTGTAATCATGTATTGCCTTTCCGCTGGATGAATTATTTTTTTATATAACAAAGAGGGTCGGGCATTGCAGGTAGATAGCATTCATTTTTAACATTTTTTCGCTACGGCAGATGTATCTCCGGCGACTGGATAGCACGGCGACAACAAGGTCGGTGTGCCGGTCGAGCTTTTCACTGTACCTGTCGGTACACGTGACAATAAACTAAAACTGAACTGAGATAATCTCACATAACACCTGCATTGAAGATAGAGTCATAGAGTAATACTGTGTGGAAACAGGCCCTTCGGCCCAACTCGCCCACACTGGCAACAACGTCCCAGCTACCCTAGTCCCACTTGCCCACTCTTGGTCCATAACCCTCCAACCCTGTACTGTCCATGTACCAACCTGTCCGTATGAAGGCTTCTGAATAGTTCTTCTGTAAGCTAGGATACTGTCCGATGTGGATTTATACCGAAGATAGGCACAAAATGCTGGAGAAACTCAGCAGTACAGGCAGCATCTCTGGAGAAAAGTTATAGGTGACATTTCTGGGTACAGACCTAGATACGTCACCCATTCGTTTTTTTCCAGAGATGCTGCCTCTCCCGCTGAGTTACTCCAGCATTTTGTGCCTATCTTCAAGAACCAGAGGAAAAAAGGTTTAAGGTGAGAGGGGAAAGATTTAATAAGAACCTGAAGGGTAATTTTTCACCCAAAGGGTAGTGGGTATATGGAACAAGCTGCCAGAAGAGGTAGTTGAGGCTGGGACTATCACATTTAAGAAGCATTTAGGCAGGTATGTGGATGGGATGGGTGACCTTTCAGGTCGAGACCCTTCTTCAGACTGATGTGGGGTTGGGGATGGGGAGGAGTGGGAAGAAGAAAGGAAGAAGTGGAGACAGTAGGCTGTGGGAGCGTTGGGAAGGGGAGTGGAAGGAGGGAGAAAGCAAGAACTATCTGAAAGTCAATGTTCATACCCCTGGGGTGTAAACCCAAGCGGAATATGAGGTGCTGCTCCTCCAATTTGTGGTGGGATTCACTCTGGCCATGGAGGAGGCCCAGGACAGGAACGTATGAATAATATAAGATTATGAATCTGTGGAGTGCATTACCACAGACAGTTGTGGAGGCCAGGTCAATGGATACTTGAAGATGGAGTTTGACAGATTCTTGATTAGTAACAATGTCAGGGGTCATGGGGAGAAGGCAGGAGAATGGAGTTAAGAGGGAGAGATAGATCAGCCACGATTGAATGGCAGGGTAGACTTGATGGGCCGAACGGCCTAATTCTGCTCCTATCAATTAACATCTTATAATAATAATAATAATAATAATAATAATAATAATAATAATAATAATAATAATAATAATAATAATAATAATGTTTATTTATATAGCACATTCATAGTCAATTTTCATTGACCCCAAAGTGCTTTACATAATTTAAAAATCAATTCCATACAAAGCATAAAGATGGGTTAACAAGATAATAAAATGCATAAACAGGACACAACATGTAACATAAACATCCACCACATCTTATGAACTCGTAAAGATTCAAAACATTTATTTGCATTAGAGCTAATCTTGATATCTTCCCCACAACAACAATGTGAACAGTTAGTTAAGGATGAAACCATGTGTTGATCTTCAAAGATACGGCTGTCGTAGAAACACCTATTATATAGTTAGTCATTCAATGATTTACAGTCAACATCAGACTCAGAGGTGAAATATGATTTTTCGTAAAGCTCGAACATAAAATGGAATGAACAATAGATGAACAAGAAACTAAATGGCATTTTCCCTATAATCCAAACTGTGTATTGTAGTAAGCAGAATCAAAACAACCCAAGCTTTTATGAGGCCTTCACTCAGTTGGTAGCTCTAATTTAGAAGGCTCTTGGTTTCAAGTGTCTCTCCGGCATTTGAGTGCAAAATTGTGGCTAATGGCCTGGCAAAGCATGAAGAGTGTTGTTGTTGCTACCCTTCAAACAAGATGTCAGAGTCAGGTCATTCTTGTCGTTTCTGATTGCCGTCAACTATCTGACAGCTCATATTGCAGAGAGAGGAGTTCATCTCATCATTCATCCCTTAGCAAACACCGTTCACCATTACATCGTCGACAATGACCTATTTAACGTCCGTCAGGAAGCTCGGCATTGATGGGAGACAGCTGCATGAAGGTATAAAGTGAGGACGTGGGGAGGGATGGGGGGGTGGAAGAACTGCTAAACACCTTCAGCATAGCATTGCTATCTTAGTTTCAGTTTCAGTTTCAGAGATACAATGCGGGAAAAGGCCCTTCGGCCCACCGAGTCCGCACCGACCAGCGATCCCCGCACACCCACCACCCTTTGTGTAATGAGGTTCTCCCTCAGGTTCCTATTAAATCTCTCCCCCCCCCTCACCTCAATCTCGATTTCCGTAATCTGGGCAAGAGACTCGGTGCTTCAACCCGATCTGTACCTCTCATGATTTTGCACGATAATAGCGTGAAGATTTTAGATAGGCACATGGAAATGGAGGGAATGGCGGGAACCACCAGGGGGCGCTGCATGATTGGCTGCAGCGCCCCTGTTGTTTTTCGTCTTTTTAAAACGGTTTGTTTTGTGTAGGGGGAGGGAGAGTGAGAGGGGGAGGGGGTCAGGGGAAACTTGTTTTCAGTTTCTTACCTCGCCAGAGATGCGATTATCTTCTGGATGGCATTCTCCGGTCGTTCTGCGACATAACCATGGAGTAGAAGGACTCCCAGACTGACTTGAGCCCTACCGCGGGGAGTGGACTTAACATCAGAGCCGATTCCTTGCCTGGGATCTGCGGACTTTACCATCATGAGCGGTGGCCTCAGGGGTGGCTAGCCGGGAGCTCCAACGATGAACTCAGCTGGGAGCTCCAACGATGAACTCAGCCGGGAGCTCCAACGATGAACTCAGCCGGGAGCTCCAACGATGAACTCAGCCGGGAGCTCCAACGATGAACTCAGCTGGGAGCTCCAACGATGAACTCAGCCGGGAGCTCCAACGACGCGGAGGCACGACCAGCCCCGACCCGGGGTCCCGTCACCGGCGCGGGGGAGCTGACATCCCCCCCATTGCAGGAGCTGGATCGCCCGACGCGGAGGACCTAAACTACGTCAAGATCGTCCCTTCAACGGAGGGCTCGAGGCCCCATGAAAGGGAGCAAAGAGATTTGAACTTTTTAATCACCTTCCATCACAGTGAGGAATGCGGAGGAGTCACTGTGGTGGATGTTTATGTTAAAACATCTTTTGTGTGTTCTGTTGCTTTTTATTTGGGACTAGGGGAGATTATGTGTTCGGCACGGACTAGAAGGGTCGAGATGGCCTGTTTCCATGCTGTAATTGTTATATGGTTATATGGTTATATTTGTATGACTGACTTGGTAAATGAAATTCCTCGTAGGTTGCAAAACATACTTGTCTAATAAAATATTATTGTGATTGTGTTGTATTGTGATTGTGATTGTGATATGGATCATGCGCAGATTAGTTCCACTAGGCATCATGTTAGGCACAAACATTGTGGGCTGAAGGGACTGTTCCTGCTCTGTACTGTTCTATATTCTATGAAATAATTCTTCCTTCATACAATATATAAAATTGAAACATATTAAATTATAAAAGGACTGGACAAGCTAGATGCAGGAACAATGTTCCCAATGTTGGGGGAGTCCAGAACCAGGGGCCACTGTCCAAGAATAAATGGGAGGCCATTTAAAACTGATGAGAAAATTATTTTTCAGATTGAGAATTGTGAATTTGTGGAATTCTCTGCCACAGAGGGCAGTGGAGACAAATTCATTGGATGGATTTAAGAGAGAGTTAGCTAGAGCTCTAGGGGCTAGCAGGATCAAGGGATATGGGGAGAAGGCAGGCACGGGTTACTGATTTCTGGATGATCAGCCCTATTCATAATGAATGGCGAGGCAGGCTCAGATGGCCAAATGGCCTCCTCCAGCACCTATTTTCTATGTTTCTAATATAATTATCTGATTATATATAATACATAGATTATTTATGAATGGATGAATGGTGAGCAGAAGTGAAGAGACAACAGCGTGCCACTGGTGCTGTCTTTAAATTAGACTAAATGATTAAATTGATTGAAAGATACAGCATGGGCATAGGCTGTTCGGCCCAACAATTCTGCGTTGACACATCGATCACCCATTGACTCTAGTCCTGAGTTATCCCACTTTAGCATCCACTCAGTATACACTGGGGACAATTTACAGAGGTACCTTGTGCAGATGAAGTGCATACTAAAGTGGGATAACAAGTGGCGCCACCGCAGTGGCTGCCTCAGCAACAGTCTGCCTGTCCTCTATCTGTTTGTTTTTTTTTTTAATTATGTTTTTAAAGTATGATCTAGTGTTTATTGGTATGTTTTATGTGCGTAGTGTGGTGGGGGGCTGGGGAATCGGGGGGTAACTTTCTTCAGCCACTTACCTCGACGGAGATGCGATTTTTCTCCGAATCGTATCTCCATCCCCAATGCGGGCTAACAACATGGAGTGGTGCAGCTTTTCCTGAAGGCCAGCCCAGAGCTTCAAGCCACGGGAGGATCCCCAGCAAAATGAGGTGCAACTGTGGGGCCTGTGGACTTTAACACCGTGAAGCCCACGGTCTCCGGTAAGAAGAGGCCGACTCGGGAGCTCCATGCCGCGGAATGTCCCGCTCTGTCCCGACAGCGGAGTTTCAATCCCCCAACATCGGGAACATGTTTCCTGCATCCAGTGTGTCCAATCCCTTAATAACTTTATATGTTTCAATAATATGCCTTCTCATCCCCAAAGGGCCACGAACATTACGGGGAGAAGGCAGGAGAATGGGATAGTTTGGAAAAAATGGATCAGCCATGATCGCATGGCAGCGTAGACACATGAGACCGAATGGCCAAATTCTGCTCCTTTGTTTATTTTAGTTTAGTTTAGTTTAGAGATACAGCACGGAAAAAGGCCCTTCGGCCCACCAAGTCCGAGCTGACCAGCGATCCCCACACACCTTTCTACACACACTAGGGGCAATTTACAATTTTTACCAAGCCAATTAACCTGCAAACGTGTGAGTCCTTGGAATGTGGTGTAAATATGCTCCTAAAGCTTACCCCCCTAAAAACACTGACTCAAGCACTGGACCAACTAATATTTATTTTTAGAACTAACACAAATTCCCCAATATGATACCTAACCACCATGGGTTTTGTCCTTGTCTCTGCCTGGCCAAGCCTTTCAGCCTCGTGCAAGCAGACACTGTCCAAAAAGTCACGCAATCCCAAGCCCCCATCCAGAAGATCGACACCGATCTAAATGGGGGCTACCTTTTATAGGTACATGAACCTTGAGGGGCCGAACTACGTAGAGGTGGTTCCCCTTGCAATCCAACCATACATATCAATTACATCAATACATTATTGACAGTTCCCCAACCCAATTACAGAGAGTCTTAAACAATGCTTCTTACAGAAGCTTCGGGAAGGAAGTCAGGTTAACTGAATAATGCAACATTTACCCCGGAACACAAAACAATTCTGCCAGGGCTTAACACTTTGGCCAATCAACAAACAACAGGGTAACTGTCTTGCAACATTATTTACATTATTTACAATTCCTTTGCACCAATCATATCAATGCATTTAAGGTTATTTACAGAGTTTTAATACATATTATCAATTAAGTGGAATTGAAGAGAACACCTGGATCTTTCACCATCCTGCATATCAATCTGAGGCTCAGACTGGCTGGCGCCATCCGCAGCCTGTAATTTTCCACTGACAATTGTTGAGCAATTCTGGCAAATGAAGGGATTCTCCATTTTATAGTATCTTTAATTTGGTCAATATTAACAGTGGGAGGAAACCGGTGCACCCGAAAAAAACGCACGAGGTCGCGGGGAGAACGTACAAACTCCATATAGGCAGCACACGTAATCAGGATCGAACCCTGGTCTCTGGCACAGTAAGGCTGCAAGTCTACCGCTGCGCCACCGTGCCGCCCTTGCTTATGTCTTATGGTCTTATTTTCCTGCTGTTAAAAAATCCTTCGATTGACTGCATGTTTAATGACGACTCTTCTTAAAAGGTAATCCATTCGCTGTTTACCACTTTGAGCCACAACCCGATGTTATATAATTCATGTCCTTCCTTTAGCGTGGGTAATGAGATACATTCAAAGAAAAATAGGGTCAGGGTGAGTAAAATTAGTCTGATGGCCACGTAGTCATTACTTTGTTTGGCAAATAGCAGAAATATGAGGATGCATAATAATTGGTTGCTTGTTAAGATAGAACATCAATAAGTCACAAAGCCTTTGACTGGATTTGAGGACAAGTGAAAGTGAAGGATTGATTCAGTGTGCATTGAGAAAGACAACAAAATCAAAATGCCCTGAGATTAGAAGGTGAGGGGGGGAAGATTTAATAGGAACCTGAGGGGTAACTTCCTCACACAAAGGGTGGTGGGTGCATGGAACGAGCTGTCTGAGGAGGGTAGTTGAGGCAGGGACTATGGCAACATTTAAGAAACATTTAGACAGGTACATGGATAGGACAGGTTTAGAGGGATGCGGGCCAGATGCAGGCTGGTGGGACTAGGGTAGATGGGTCATGTTGGCCGGTGTGGAAAATTTGGGCCGAAGGGCCCGTTTCCCTACTGAATAACGCTTTGATTGACGATACGATACGATAAACTTCATTCATCCTCAAAAGGAAATTGGTCTTCCGACAGTCACAACACACAAGGTACACAAATATGAATATACAGTTAGAAACAAAGAACTGCAGATGCTGGCTAATACGACATAGGCCACATTGTGCTGGAGTATCTGGGCCGATCGTGCAACTTCTCTGGAGAACATGGATTGGTGACGTTTCAGCTCGAAGAAGGGCATTGACAGGAAACATTACCTATCCATGTTCTCCAGAGATGCTGCCTGTCCCGCTGAGTTACTCCGGCATTTTGTGTCTATCTTCTGTTTAAACCCACCGACACCCTTAGTTGGGATCAAACCCTTTTGCTCGATGGGAGAGGGGAGAAGAGGGAGTGGTCAGTGTGTTAATAATTCACAAACTGCACTTGGTGTCGAGAATACACTTGGTATTTATCCCAAGCCAAAAATGGCTGCCATCAAGGCCTGTAGATCCATCAGGGACCCTCCCTGAGGAATCATTCATTTCAAGACAGAGCCCTCTAATGGTGACTGCAGGACACAACATAATGGAGTCAATAGAGGGGAGATTGGTTTATGTGATGTTCTGGGCTGCGTCAAACAATTTGCTGCAATTTCCTGCGGGGTTATGGGGTGAAAGACTGATTCCTGGGATGTCAGGACTGTCTTATGAAGAAAGACTGGATAGACTTGGTTTATACTCTCTAGAATTTAGGAGATTGAGAAGGGATCTTATAGAAACTTACAAAATTCTTAAGGAGTTGGACAGGCTAGATGCAGGAAGATTGTTCCCGATGTTGGGGAAGTCCAGGACAAGGGGTCACAGCTTAAGGATAAGGGGGAAATCCTTTAAAACCGAGATGAGGAGAACTTTTTTTCACACAGAGAGTGGTGAATCTCTGGAACTCTCTGCCGCTTGTGACCAAGGGGATCAGAGGGTATGGAGAGAAGGCAGGTACAGGATACTGAGTTGGATGATCAGCCATGATCATATTGAATGGCGGTGCAGGCTCGAAGGGCCGAATGGCCTACTCCTGCACCTAATTTCTATGTTTCTATGTTTCTATGAAAGCAGGCGAATGGAGTTAGGAGTTTAGACTTGATGGGCCAAATGGCCTATTTCTGCTCCTATCACATGAAGTTATAGCCTGGGCCAACCGCAGAAAACATCCTGCAGACTAAGCAAACCCTTAAGAAACATTTAGTACTGTCACAATGTTTAACCATCGATCCCCGCACACTAACACTGTCCTACACACACCAGGGACAGTTTTTTCAAACATTTACACCAAGCCAATTAATCTACAAACCTGTACGTTGTGGGAGTGTGGAAGGAAACCAAAGATCCTGGAGAAAACCTACACGGGTCACGGGAAGAACGTACAAACTCCATTAGGACAGCTCCCATAGTCAGCATCGCACACGGGTCTCTGGCGCTGTAAAGCATCAACTCTACCGCTGCGCCACCATGCAGCTGATCTGGTGGCCGATGATTTACCTCAGTGCTACTTTCCTGCTCTGATCCCATTTCCCTTGATTCACTTGCTTACTAAACATCCATTGATTGCTGCAAAGCTTGATTAATGTGAGCTGAAATGGGTTTATTGCAAACAGGAAGGAACTAAGTCATGATGCTAATCCACCATCTGTGAGTAACACTTATTTAAATCTTTGGAAATTGCTTCTGAGGGGTATGCAAAATCAGTTGTTAGTCCAGGCTCGAGAGAGTCAGGAATGTTTAATTGTCATATGTTCCAGCGACAGAACTATGTTGTTTTTTACTTGCTGCGGCATAACAAGCCCATAAACCTTATGCACACAGATAAAATATAATAATAAAAAAGATATCAATTGGTTCTTCTTCCAGAGCTGAACACACTTCTCAGCATCTGCGTGCAATGGTGCCTGTCTTGCCCTTCTTGTGCGTGTTGGTACAAAGATTGGTGGAAACAGGGCCGCAACGTGAACCCTCTTTCCTTGACCCCATCAATGGGTTAATAACGGGGAATAGTGCAAAAATCAAAGTTCGTAGTTCAACCCAAGACACGGTCCATAGAAGTTTAGGGGTAACATGAGGGGAAACTTCTTTACTCAGAGAGTGGTAGCTGTGTGGAGTGAGCTTCCAGTGGAAGTGGTGGAGGCAGGTTCGATTTTATCATTTAAAAATAAATTGGATAGGTATATGGACGGGAAATGAATGGAGGGTTATGGTCTGAGTGCAGGTAGATGGGACACGGGGAAAATAAGTGTTCGGCACGGACTTGAAGAGCCGAGATGGCCCGTTTTCCGTGCTGTAATTGTTATATGGTTATAAGTGCATAGTTGTTGAGGTGTGTGGTCTGGTATGGTGTGATATGGTGCTTTATTTGTGTCATTTATCGAGGTACAGTGAAATTCTTCTTTGTTGGAGAACCAGCGGGGGGGGGGGGGGGGGGGGGGGGGGGCGGGGGGGGGGGGGGGGGAGACAATGGGGGACCCGGCGTGGGGGATCCACCGAGAAGTAACGCGGACCCCAAATGGAATGTGTTAAAAATGGTTTGTGTGTTATAATGGAACATTTTGTAACTTTGTCAGTGCCCTTTGTGAAGTCACTCTTTGCATACCTTGGGTCTGCAAAACAAAGGATATCACTGTGACAATAAAGTATCATTCATCCATACATACATTCATGCAATCATTCATTCAAATATAAACAGTTTTTTGAATTGAGTGATACAGCTTTGGTCCAACTTGTCCCCTCACCTTAAACCTATGTCCTCTGGAGTCACAAAGTGATACAGCGTGGAAACAGGCTCTGCAGCCCAACTTGCCCACACCAACCAACATGCCCCACCTTCACTTGTCCCATCCGCCTGCATTTGACCCATATCCCTCCCTCCAGCCTAATTGCGCCCAAACCTGTCCTTTCCATATAGATGGTTCTCCCTGTGACCTCATGGGTTTTCTCCGGGTGCGCTCTGGTTTCCTCTCACAACCCAAAGTCATGCAGGTTTGCATGCTATTTGGCTTCTGTAAAATATCCCTCATGTGTTGGACGCGAGAGTGGGATAACATCAAACTAGTGACCGATGGTCAGCATGACTTCCATTCATTCATTCATTCATTCATACATATATTCAATCATGCAATCATTCATTCAAATATAAACAGTTTTTTGAATTGAGTGATACAGCTTTGGCCCAACTTCGATCCTGACTACGGGTGCTGTCTGCGCGGAGTTTGTACATTATCCCCGGGATCTCCGGATTCCTCCTACACTCCAAAGATGTCCAGTTTTGTGGGTTAATTAGTTTGGTGTAATTGTAAATTGTCCCTAACGTGTGTAGGATAGTGTTAGTGTACGGGGATCACCGTTTGGCATGGACTCGGTGGGCCGAACTGCCTGATCCCACGCTGTATCTCTAAACTAAACTAAACTAAATTTAACAGTGCAGGTCAAATAAATGAGTTTATCAATTACTCAATGTTACCATCCTTTTCTCAATACCTGAATCTGCTGACAGCGTAACTATGTGCAAGAGACCTTCTTGTATGTTTGCAGATTGTCAGCACTGATAAGTTGAAGTGGAGGTGGCAAGACTTGTTATCAACAATGGACAGAGCCACTGCCTTTCATTTTAGAAATCCAATTTCATCACTCACCTCTAATGCATTTTAAAGCACTAAAGATTCTGTGGGGCACATTGCAATTCCCCAATATATTCTGACAGGTTCTGCATTCTCGCTTCTTGTGGGAAACGAGGGAAGAAATTGCCCTGCGCAGTGATATTTGTGTCATCTTTAGCCATAGTCCTAGAAGGCTGGAGAGTGGCTATTGGAGTTTGGTTTAGTTTGGAGATACAGCTCGGAAACAGGCCCTTCACCCCACCGACCAGCGACCCCCGCACACTAATGCCCCTGTCTCACTTAGGAAACCTGAACGGAAACCTCTGGAGACTTTGAGCCACACCCAAGGTTTCCGTGCGGTTCCCGGAGGTTTTTGTCAGTCTCCCTACCTGCTTCGACTACCTGCAACCTCCGGCAACCACCTGCAAACTCCGGGAACTGCACGGAAACCTTGGGTGGGACGCAAAGTCACCAGAGGTTTCCGTTCAGGTTTCCTAAGTGGGACAGGGGCATTAGGCTATCCTACACAATTTACATTTACACTAAGCTAATTAACCTACAAACCTGTACGTTTTAGTAGTGTGGGGGGGTGAAACTGAAGATCTTGGAGAAAACCCATGCAGGTCACGGGGAGGACGTACAAACTCCGTACAAACAATCCCCATAGTCGGGATCGAACCCGGGTCTCTGGTGCTGTAAGTCACTGTACCTCCACATATTACCATATTAAAGAAGGACTGCAAGGATGAGCCAGGGAATACAGGCCTGGATAGAGTTGATGTGGAGAGGATGTTTCCACTAGGAGGAGAGTCTAGGACCAGAGGCCATAGCCTCAGAATAAAAGGACGTACCTTTAGGGAGGAGATGAGGAGCGATTTCTTTAGGCAGAGGGGTGTTGAATCTTTGGAATTCATTGCCACAGAAGGCTGTGGAGGCCAGGTCAATGGATATTTTTAAGGCAGAGATTGATAGATTCTTGATTAGTATGAGTGTCAGGGTTTATGGGGAGGTGGCAGTTGAATGAGGTTAGGTGGGAGAGATAGACCAGCCATGATTGAATGGCGGAGAAGACTTGATGGGCCGAATGGCTTAATTCTGCTCCTATCACTTATCAACCTACAAGCCAGTGATCCTGACATCAGTGGTGGAAAAGTTTTTGGATTACAAGTGACAATAATAAAATAAAATAAAATAAATATTACATTAGGCCGGCCTGAAGGAGCCCATTCTCTCGATCAAATCTGTTTTGAAGAGTACAGGAAGGAACAGCAGATGCTAGTTTACTCTGAAGATAGACACAAAAGATAGCATTACAGGCTACCAGTGGCAATAGACAATAGACTTTAGGTGCAGGAGTAGGCCATTCGGCCCTTCGAGCCAGCACCGCCATTCAATGTGATCATGGCTGATCATCCCCAATCAGTACCCCGTTCCTGCCTTCTCCCCATATCCCTTGATTCCGCTATCTTTAAGAGCTCTATCTAGCTCTCTCTTGAATGTATCCAGAGAACCGGCATCTAGAGAATTGGCCTCCACTGCCCTCTGAGGCAGAGAATTCCACAGATTCACAACACTCTGGGTGAAAAAGTTTTTCCTCATCCCCGTTCTAGGTGGCCTACTCCTTTAGTCTTAAACTGTGGCCCCTGTCTCTGGACTCCCCCAACATCGTGAATGAGCTAAACCTATTTTTTTAAACATTTGATAGAGATACCTACAAACCTGTACGTCTTTGGAATGTCGAGGAAATCGAAGAACCCGGAGAAAACCCACGCAGGTCATCGGGAGAAGGTACAAACCATGTACAGCCAAGCACCCTGTAGTCAGGTTCGAACCCGGGTCTCTGGCGCTGTAATAGCCCTGTCCCACGGTACAAGTTCATTCCAAGAGCTCTCCTGAATTAAAAAAAAATCAAACTCGTGGTAAGCACGGAGAATGAACGTAGCGGGTACGTCGGAGCTCGGGGACGTCACTTAGCGGCTCGTAACGCTAACGGCAGGTACTCAAGAAGACTCGCTAACGGCAGGTAAGCGAGGGAAGACTCGTGAAGATTTTCCAACATGTTGAAAAATGTCCACGAGAGCCCCTAGTACCGACGAGTGGCCATTACCGTAAATCTCTGAGTTTGAATCAGGGCAAACTCGGGAGAGCTCTTGGAATGAACTCGTATCGTGGGACAGGGCTTTTAGGCAGCAACACTACCGCTGCGCCACAGTGCTGCCCGAGCCTCTAGGGTTAGCTCTTTCACTGTTTCTTATGCCATCCTCTTGATTGACTAGGCAATTATGTTTTCCCAAAACAGAACACTGGGACACCAAACATCTCTTTTCCCACCATCTGTACTTTATATTTTTTTATATCGGAAACATGAATGATCGACATCTAATCTCTTCCAAGTCCATGGGGTAATTAATGAAGCTGTTAGTAACGAGACAAGCTTTTCATTTCCTTCGTAATATTTATGGCTTAACCTAAATAAATTTGGATCAAACATTTATGATTTCCTGATTTGATAACAGGCATCACAGAATCAGTGTCATACTGCATGGAAACAGGCCCTTTGGCCCAAATTACCCATGCCGACCAAGGTGGCCCATTTACTTGGGTTAGTTTAGTTTAGTTCATTGTCAGATGTACTGAGGTATAGTGAAAAGCTCTTGTCGTCTGCTATCCAGTCAGTGGAAAGACTATCTATATAACTAAAAGTTTCATCTTGACCACTTTTTGTCTGCGCTCTATATTGATTTTAGAAAAAACGCTACCCTATATCGCTATGCATTTTGGCCATCTTACTCACAGTCCTCCTCCACTGAAAATAAAAAAGTTATGAGTGTTTAAATATTCTTGAGATCAGTAGATTGGTCCACTCACCTGTCAATCACCATGATGAAGGTAACGCCCCTTCCGTGGGGGAGGGAGGGCAGGACTATAAAACCCCAGATGCCTGGACATGAGTCAGTCACTCTGAAAGATCACGAGGGAGAGGCCACAACTCTGATTCTGCTGTGTGTCTACTGAACTGTGAGTCTACCTTTCTTTCGTCTTTCTTAGCAGTCTGGATTTGATGCCATATGACGCTGGTATGTTCACGGCATCCCGAGAAGCCTGCGATGCCAGCCTTTTGGATTGACGTATCAATTAAATGGTTTTGTTTCAGATACCTTGTAAGTCTTTTCGCCAACACACTGAAAAAGTTCTTGCCTTCTATGTTAAGAAGGTTTATTTGCGGAACCTGTCGATGGTGGCCACATTTTTTCCTTTAGGATTAGCACTCCCTCCGCTCCAACGTAAAACCTAATTTCGGGACACTTCTTGTCGAGATCTTCCTTGAAAGAAATGGTCAAGCAAGAGGGCTGGTGCGGTAGCACTGCGGTAGAGTTGCTGCCTTTCAGCGCCAGGTTCGATCCTGACTATGGGTACTGTCGGTACAGAGTTTGTACATTCTCCCTGTGACCAGCGCAAAGACTCAGGTGAACAACAGAAGGCAGCTAGAGACATGAATGATTCATCAGTAATGGCTACAGGATCCGTTATACATTCAGTGAACTGCCTATCTTCCAGAAAAATAGCAGTGTGTGCTTTTAATTCAACAAAGCAAACCGCCTAGAGACTGAATGTATTTGCCTTGACTTGCTATTCCTCAGTCATGTCAAACATGCCTTAGATTGTTGCATTCGCCCTGACTCTGAAGATTGCTGGTTCAAATCCCACTCCAGGGATCAGATCGCAGCTGAGCTTGCTCCTGCTCAGGTGAAAAACCAAGGGAATGTTTCTTTACTTATTCATTTCACTGGGATGCTTTGATGTCACACTTGGTTGAATGCTGTCTTGATGTCGAGAGCAGTCGCTTGCACCTCACCTCGAGAATTCAGTTAGTTTTGGTTTAGTTTACTTAAGGGCCTGTTGCACTTTCACAACCTAATTCATGACCTCTGCCGAGTTTGCCCTTGACTCATTATCGTCACAAGGTCATAGGAGGTCGTAGGTCGGTCGTAGCTAGGTCGTAGGTAGGTCGTGATGTTATTGTAGGTACTCGTGGCATCAAGTAGGTCGGGGCGTTTTTCTAGCCTGATGAAAAATGTCCACGAGTAAAAAAGGTCGTGAATTAGGTCGTGAAAGTGGGACAGGCCCTTTAGAGATACAGCACGGAAACAGACCCTTCGGCCCATCGAGTCCACGCCGACCTGTGACCCCAGCACATGACCACACACTCTGGATCATTTACAATTATATCAAGCCAATTATCTTGCAAACCTGTACGTCTTTGGAGTGTGGGAGGAAACCGGAGATCCCGGAGAAAACCCGCGCAGGTCACGGGGAGAGCGTACAAACTCATACAAAATGGAAAAAAATCTAATTGCCAGAAGAAAAATTGTTATGGCGCAACGTTTGAGTTGCTGCCTTACAGCACTTACAGTCCAGCGCCAGAGACCCCGGTTAGATCGTGACGGCCGGTGCTGTCCGTACGGAGTCTGTACCTTCTCCCTGTGACCCGCGTGGGTTTTCTCCAGGTGCTCAGGCTTCAGGTTTGCAGGTTAATTGGCTTCTGTATATTATCCCTAGTGTGTAGGATGGAACTATTGCGTGCAGATCACCGATTGGCATGGAATCGGTGGGCCGAAGGGCCTGGTTCCACACTGTATCTCTAAACTAAACAAAACACTCAAACACAATTCATTAGCTTCACGGTTATAAAACGAATGCAAAATGAGATTTCATTACTTTTTCGCATCTAATGTTCAGCTATTTTAGCCCCGTGCTGTTATATAGGTCAGAGAAATCTGTTCTAATCGTGCAAAGTGTTCAGATAACACCAGCAGCAGTAATCACCATACGATTTGTCCAGGCACTGATTCTATCGCTGTGACATAGAACAAAGAACAGTACAGCACTGGAACAGGCCCTTCGGCCCACAATGTCTGTGCTATACATGACATTAAATTAAACTAATCTCCCACATGTAATCCATATCCCTCCATTTACCTGAGGCAAAGAATTCTGGCGATTCGCTACTTGCTGCGATAAATCTTTTTAATAAATATGTTATAGAGAAATTATTTGTTGAAAATATTTCCCAATGCAGTTTATGGCAGTTAATAAAAAAGTCATGGAAAATACTAAGCTATTTATGATCAGTATTTAATTAAGCCCTACAAGATATGGCACAGTTCGTCTTATTAAAAATAAAATTCTGCTTTACCTTGCAAAACTTAACAAAGAGCAAATGTGTAATATAATCAGCTTGACCTGTTATTGAATGAAAATAATCCCTGCATCTTTTAATAAACCACAATGACAAATTTAATTTTAAACTTGAAAGGGGTGAGAAAATGTTTTGGCGGAAAAGGTTTTACCTTTCAAAATCATGTCTCTCTAAACTAAACAAAACACTCAAATACAATTCGTTATAAAATTAATGCAAAAATGAGATTGCACTGAATGGGACAACTGTGATTTTAAACTAATGGGGTTAAATAATAATGGAGGCAGTTTGTTAAAAAAAATAATTTTAGCAAACAGTTTTTTTTCAATTAAACACTAAGGCCGCCTGGGTCAAGACGAGATGGCGAGACCAGTGGAAATCAGCGGAACCATCTAGGCTACACCATTACATCAATGACCCCATGGACATCCCTGGCCAGGACCTGCCCCGAAAGCAGTGGACAACCCTCAACCGCTTGAGGACAGGCATCGGATGCTATGGAGTAGCGATGAAGAGGTGGGACCTCGTGGACTGCGAGTGTGGGGACCTAACACAGACAGTGGAGCACATGGTCACCAGATGCCCCAAACACCGGCCACCGAATGGTGAACGAGGTCTGATTGACCTGGACGATGATACATTGGCCCGGATCGCCTCAACGGAGCTGCAGGTCTAAAAGACGCACGACAAAAATGTAGAAACATAGAAAATAGGTGCAGGAGTAGGCCATTCTGCCCTTCGAGCCTGCACCGACATTCAATATGATCATGGCTGATCATCCAACTCAGTATCCCATCCCTGCCTTCTCTCCATACCCCCTGATCCCTTTAGCCACAAGGGCCACATCTAACTCCCTCTTAAATATAGCCAATGAACTGGCCTCAACTACTTTCTGTGGCAGAGAGTTCCAGAGATTCATCACTCTCTCAGTGAAAAATGTTTTTCTCATCTCGGTCCTAAAAGATTTCCCCCTTATCCTTAAACTGTGACCCCTTGTTGTGGACTTCCCCGACATCGGGAACAATCTTCCTGCATCTAGCCTGTCCAACCCCTTAAGAATTTTGTAAGTTTCTATAAGATCCCCCCTCAATCTTCTAAATTCTAGCAAGTACAAGCCGAGAGGAAGAAGAAAAACGCAGAGTAATGACAAAATCAAAAACAGTTATCGGATTAAAATGGTGTCAACTTTATCTACAAAACACTTGACCCCCCCCCCCCCCCCATACAGACCCTCCCCCCTCTTTACCGGGTGACCAAAAATCAGGAGCGCAGATACGAAAGTAGAGTTTAAGAGGTTTTCCGATAAGCACAAATATATGCAGGGAATGGAGGGATATGGAGGCAGAGAAGTTTAGTTATCAAGGTATCATGTTTGACTCAGGTATTGTGGGCTGAAGGGCCTGTTCCTGTGCTGTAGTTCTATGTTCTATGTCACAGAAACAGAATTTGGATCAGTGTCTTTTTCAATCATATGGTGATTACTGCTACAGATCAACGGAATCAAGGGATATGGGGAGAAAGCAGGAATCGGGTACTGATTGTGGATGATCAGCCATGATCATATTGAATGGTGGTGCTGCCTGAAAGGGCCGAATGGCCTACTCCTGCACCTATTTTCTATGTTTTTATGTTTATCTGAACACTTTGAACGCCTAGATCAAATTTCTTTGGCATATATAACGGCATGTTCTTTCGTCAGAGGGTGGTGAATCTGTGGAATTCTTTGCCACAAAAGGCTGTGGAGGCCAAGTGAATAGATATTTTTAAGGCAGAGATGGACAGATTCTTGATCAGTACGGGTCTCAGGGGTTATGGGGAGAAGGCAGGTGAATGGGGTTGAGAGGGGAAGATAGATCACACAATGGGCTGAATGGACTAATTCTGCTACTTTCACATGAATGTGCTTATTCATTCACATCAGCTAAAGGATCAGTGATAAAAAAGTAATTAAATCTCAGTTTATATTCATTTTCTAACCTTGAAGTTAGCATGTTGTACTCGGGTGTGTAAGAAGGGACTGCAGATGCTGGTTTACATAGAAGAGGGGCGTTCCTTTAGGAAGGAGATGTGGAGGAATTTCTTAAGCCAGAGTGTGGTGAATCTGCAGAATCATTTGGCATAGAAGGCTGTGGAGGCCAAGTCAATGAATATTTTTTAAAGCAGTGATTGATAGATTCATGATCAGTAAGGGTGTCAGGGGTTATGGGGAGATGGCAAGGGAATGGGGTTAGGAGGGAGAGATAGATAGACAATGTGATCAGCCTTGATGACATTGAATGGCGGTGCTGGCTCGAAGGGTCAGATTGCCTACTTCTGCACCTATTGTCTATTGTCTACTGTCTGTGGAATATGGGAGGAAACCGGAGCACCCGGAGAAAACCCACGTGGTCACAGGGATAAAGTACACGCTATGTACAAGCTGTACAAACTGTAAAAGCTTTTCCCACTGAGAGTAGGGAAGATTCAAACAAGGGGACATGACTTGAGAATTAAGGGACTGAAGTTTAGGGGTAACATGAGGGGGGACTTCTTTACTCAGAGAGTGGTGGCTGTGTGGAATGAGCTTCCAGTGAAGGTGGTGGAGGCAGGTTCGTTTTTATCATTTAAAAATAAATTGGATAGTTATATGGACGGGAAAGGAATGGAAGGTTATGGTCTGAGTGCAGGTATATGGGACTAGGGGAGAATACGTGTTCGGCACGGACTAGAAGGGTCGAGATGGCCTGTTTCCGTGCTGTAATTGTTATATGGTTTATATGGTTTATATGGTTTGGCACTGTAAGGCTGCAACTCTACCGCTGCGCCACCATGCCGCCCTTAAGTGTCGGACAGTGCGAGTGTAACTGAGTGATCGCTGGTCGGTGGGGCACACACTGGGCCAAAAGGCTGGAGTCGGTTTTCTAAGCCAGATGTGTACATTAGCTCAGGTCACCTCGGAGATATGAGCTGGTCATTCATTAGAAGTGTTTGTATTCATCAAAGTCAGTAATAGAATCAAAACGCATTCTGCTGCTGTAGCCATGGAACCATTAGAACCCATTAGAGGCTGACTTGAATGGCCATTCGTACAGATGTCACGATTCCTGAAATTCCCCTTTATTTAATATTCCGCTTTTACATCTAAGCCTTTCAGCACTTAGATGTTAAAACATTCCAAATTGAAAGGCAATTCATTTCGAAAACTGTAATTTTTTTGACCATTCGCGTTGCGCGTAGCTCTATTGATAATGTCCAGAATAGAATCTAATTTAATATATGTGTGTAAGCTACAAGTACTCCTAGACAAAGGGGTTATTTGTACTCCCATTGCCAATAGCAACAACCATCCGATCTGAAAAACTAATAACACTCCCATCAAAGTGCTTGTAAAATGACTTGATTCTACACAGAGTCTTTTACTATAACTGTTTATTACATTCACTAATACACACTATGCAATAGCTGTCCGTGGTCATCACTGGAGCTAGAGAGCGAGCTAGAGGTGGGGACACTTCAATTATACTGGAGACAATGGGGAGTGGTTAGTGGTGGTGAGGTCACTATGTTAAAGGAACATGCACTGATCTACATCCCTCCTCTTAGAAACAAAAGCATGGCAGTACATGGCAATACACAGAGCAACCACGGCTCATACGCTAAGATCGCAAACCGCACCGGGAACAGTTAAAAGCTACGCAAACTCCCCGTAACGGACAGGCGGCTTGACCAACCGGCCAGAGCGGGTGCGCAAACCGCACTCCCCTTCCACGGCAGGAGCAGAAGGGACAGCAGCAGGGACATCGGTTGGAAAGCCGGGCGGTGAAGGGACAGGAGCAGGAGGAGAACTGCGAGGGGAGACGGGGACACTGGCAGGCGAGGCAGGGGAACGAGGCTTTGGAGAGCGGGGTATAGAGAGCTGGGAGGGAAGCTTCCGCGGCATGCGAGGAGTGACTGGGGCCGGCGTGGCGTCGGACAGGGCGTTAGGGATAGGTGGCTGGAACGGGTCCGCGGGAGGCGGAGGTGGGTTCGTTAACGAGCAAGAGGTGCTGGCGAGACCGACGGTAGATAGCCCCCTCGTAATCGACGAGGTAGGACCGGGGAGAGCCCGCATTGTCAACCACTACGGCCAGCCGGTAGTGGCCGGAGGGGGACTGCATACGAACCACCTGTCCCGGGAATAGCCGTGGAAGCGGCCGGGCGGACTTGTCAAAGGAGCGCTTCTGGATGGCTTTCTTTTCGATGATGCGCTCCGTAACAGTGGCAGGGTTCTCCAATTCTGATCTCCAATTGGAGGCGTGGGTTCGAATCCCACCTCTGACACCATGTAAAATGACTTGATTCTACACAGAGTCTTTTACTATAACTGTTTATTACATTCACTAATACACACTATGCAATAGCTGTCTGTGGTCATCACTGGAGCTAGAGAGCGAGCTAGAGGTGGGGACACTACAATTATACTGGAGACAATGGGGAGTGGTTAGTGGTGGTGAGGTCACTATGTTAAAGGAACATGCACTGATCTACAGTGCTGGAGTAACTTAGTGGGTCAGTATGACTTTAGTTGAGTTTTAATTTGAGTTCTGTTTATTGTCACGTGTACCGAGGGACAGTGAAAAGCTTTTCTTGCATGCTAACCAGTCAACGGAAAGACAACACATGATTACAATCTACAGTGTACAGATACATGATAGAGCTGTGGGGGGAGGGTGGAAGAAAGGAAGAAGTGGAGCCAGAGGGCTGGGCAGTTTGCACCCCCAGCTGTATGAATATTGACTTCTCTAATTTCAGGTGGTCCTTCCTTTCTCCTGCCCTTCGCAGCTCTCCCTCAGCCCTCTGGCTCACCAGCTGAGTTTCTCCAGCAATTTTGTCTACCAGTCGATCAAGGATAGTTTGAGGGTAGAGAAAAATGCTGGAGAAACTCAGCAGGTGAGGCAGCATCTATGGAGCAAAGGGAATAGGTGACGTTTGGGGTCGAGACCCTTCTTCAGACTGATGTGGGGCTGGAGGGGCGGGGGAAGAAGAAAGTAAGAGGTGGAGACATTGGGCTGTGGGGGAGCTGGGAAGGGGAGGGGAAAGAAGGAGAAAGCAGGGACTTCCTGAAATTGGCGAAGTCAATGTTCATACCGCTGGGGAGTAAACTACCCAAGGGAAATATAAGGTGCTGCTCTTCCAATTTACGGTGGGCCTCCAGCGCCATTTGAGGATCACCAATGAGGTAGATAGAAGTTTAGCACTGCTCTCTGGTTGTGATAGGTTGCTTCATAATCGCTGGGAAGAAACTGTCCCTGAATCTGGAGGTGTGTATGTGTTTGGGTTTGAGTTTGAGTTTAGTTTAGTGTCACGTGTACCGAGGTTCAGTGAAAAGCTTTTGTTGCATGCTAACCAGTCAGTGGAAAGACAAAACCTGATTACAACCGAGCTGTCCACATTCTACAGATACATAATGAAGGGAATAACGTTTAATGCAAGGTGAAGTCCGATCAAAGGCAGCATCTCTGGAGAAGAAGGATGGGGGATGTTTCGGGTTTGGAATCCCCTTCAAACTGAAAGTAGAGGGGGAGAGGGGGGAGAACAGGAGGTGGGAAACCGTTTCCCTCCCCTTTTCCCACCCCTACCCCCCCCTCCCCCTTCCCCATCCCCATCAACTTTCACTGAAGAAGGGTTTAGACCGGAAATGTCACCCATCCTTGTTCTCCAGAGATGCTGCTTGACCCACTGAGTAACTCCAGCATTTTGTGCCTATCTTTGGTATAAACCAGCATCTGCAGTTCCTTTTTACACATCCTAACACCATCAATTGGCTGTGTCAATCAATTCTACCATCATTGGATGGTGAATCTGGGGAATTTATTGCTACAGAAGCCAACAAGGGGTATATTTGAAGCAGGGATTGATAGTTGTATAAAGGAACTTCAGATACTAGTTTACGTAAAAGTTACACACAAAGTTCTGGAGTAAACCAGCGGGTCAAGCAGCGTCTCTGGAGAAAGGAGATGAATGACACTCCCGTCACTGGTTCACTGCGAAGAAGGACCCCGACCCGGAACGTCACCCATCCTTTTCCTCCAGAGATGCTGCCTGACCCGTTGAGTTACTCCACAACTTTGTGCCTATCATCCGAGATTGATAGATTCTTGATTCAGTGGGGTGTCAAAGGCAACTGGAAGATGGCAGGAGAATGAGGTTGAGGGGAAAAAATAGATCACCAATGATCGAAGGGTGGAGTAGACTCGGTTGGGTGAATGGCCTAATACTGCTTCTATAACGTGAAGTTAATGGGTAATTTTAAAGCAGAGATGTTCAGATTCATGATTAGCAAGGGGGTTAAGGCAGGAGAATGGGGTTGAGAGGGAGAGATAGATCAGCCATGATGGAATGTCGGCGTAGAATTGAAGAGCCGAATGACCTAATTCTGTTCCTGTGGTCTTAATGTCTTGCCAATCAACAATTTAAACCAAAAATGTATGGAAACTAGTTAAGTTTAGTTTAGAGATACAGCACGGAAACACGCCCTTTCAGCCCACCGAGTCCGCACCGACCAGCGAACCCCGCACGCTAAAACTATCCTACACACACTAGAGACATTTTTTACATTTATACCATGCCAATTAACCTGCAAACCTGCACGTCTGTGGAATGTGGGAGGAAACCGAAGTTCGCGGAGAAATCCCACTCAGGTCACGGGGAGAACGTTACAAACTCCGTACAGACAAGCACCCGTAGCCGGGATCGAACCCGGATCTCCGGCGCTGTAAGTGCCGTAAGGCGACAAGTCGACCGCTGCTCCACCGTAAATGGACAACGTCCAGAAAATGACAGACCAATATGGAGCTGTAAGATGCCAAGGAGGACATTGATTGAAAGTAAATTTGACTCAATCTAGTTCAATTTTCCCTGTCTGATGCAATGCAAGATGAAGGTAAATTGAAGCAGTGAACTCTCTGATCTCCACACTTGCAGTGCTCGTTGCATTAAATTTTCTCCTCATGCCATGTTCAAGGGATTTCAATTGTTGCTCTCAATAAAGATTGAAATACAAAGGTATTTTAATTGGTTTTTTTGAAAGAATGAGTGTATGCTAATGAACGGAAGGAATGCATGGTAAGAATGACTGGGTACTACATTAATGTCAAGTTCACATTCCCAGCTTAATTTCACTGTAAATGTAATTCTTATGGTAAAACTATGTACATATAAATGTATATAATTTGCTTATCCATTGATATAGCAACTGTAATAAATTTTATATGTAATTACTTGCGGAATAATGAAATGTAATATTTAAAAAAAATAGCAGTCTGATTATGCTGAGTTTTAATAACACCACATTTGTATTTCTTATTAAAATATAATTCTATGATGTGGGTGTTCACATCTACCTTCAGTGTTGTGTTAATGAGGACACAAAAACACTTTCAGTTCTGGATATTTCTGGAAATTTACAAAATTCTTAAGGGGTTGGACAGGCTAGATGCAGGAAGATTGTTCCCGATGTTAGGGAAGTCCAGGACAAGGGGTCACAGCTTAAGGATAAGGGGGAAATCCTTTAAAACCGAGGTGAGAAGAACCGAGGTGGTGAATCTCTGGAACTCTCTGCCACAGAGGGTAGTTGAGGCCAGTTCATTGGCTATATTTAAGAGGGAGTTAGATGTGGCCCTTGTGGCTAAGGGGATCAGGGGGTATGGAGAGAAGGCAGGTACGGGATACTGAGTTGGATGATCAGCCATGATCATATTGAATGGCCTACTCCTGCACCTAATTTCTATGTTTCTATATGGTTGGATAGTTGGCAACTAAACCTTCTCCCCCGCCTGGTTTGCCAGGTGAGGAGGGGGCTGTGGACCCCCAGCAGGACCAAAAACAAGACCTGTCAAAGGGCGGATGAGCTTCTAGCGAGGCCATCCACACTTCAGCAGAAGTTGCGATCACTGTCGTACACAGCATTGTAAGGAATGATGATGAAGCACACACACAACAAAATCCTGTATTTCCAGCGGCGGAAGGCCGCAGGAACTGGAGGACAGAGATGTGTGGTGCGTCCGTCACCGTTCCCGTCGGAAACCAGCGCCACTGCGTCGCTAATGTTTTCAACGATGATGAATGAAAGAATGAAAGTTCTGAATGTAAACACTTGATCACAGACTCCACTGGCCAGGATTATACTGGGAAAAATGTTAATGTGCGGCACGGTGGCACGGTGGCACAGCGGTAGAGTTGCTGCCTCACAGCGCTAGAGACCCGGGTTCCTTCATGACATAGTGGCCAGAATTAAATTGTGAAAGCTGTGTAACATGTTTAACTGCAGGAAAAATGGTCCCAATGTTGGGCGAGTCCAGAACCAGGGGCCACAGTCTTAGAATAAAGGGGAGGTCATTTAAGACTGAGGTGAGAAAAAACTTTTTCATCCAGAGAGTTGTGAATTTATGGAATTCCCTGCCACAGAGGGCAGTGGAGGCCAAATCACTGGATGGATTTAAGAGGGAGTTAGATAGAGCTCTAGGGGCTGGTGGAGTCAAGGGATATGGGGAGAAGGCAGGCACGGGTTATTGATAGGGGACGATCAGCCAAGATCACAATGAATGGCTGTGCTGGCTCGAAGGGCCGAATGGCCTTCTCCTGAACCTATTTTCTTTGATTCTATGTTTCTAACATGGTAGTGCCGCTGTTAGAGCAGTTGCCTCATGTTGACATAGGTTGCTGTCTTTGTGAAGTTTGCACGTTCTCCCTCTGACAGCGTGGGGTTTCTCCAGGTGCTCCAGTTTCCCCCCACACTCAAAGACGTGCAGGTTCGTAGGATAATTGGCCTGTGTAAATTGCTAATTGTGTCTTGTGTTCAAGGAGCAAAATGAGAAAGAGGTTCCCTGTGAAATTCTGGAATATCAATGGTTTAATGCTGCAATCCAAATGATTAAACATCAGATATATGCCAAGGACTTGCAGATGCAATGCTGTGCTCATGTACTGTATATCCATAGAGTTCGACAGAACAGAATCAGAAAGAGAGTCATCGAGTCATTGAGTCCCATATACATCTAAACCTCTCCTATCCATGTACCTGCCCAAATGGTTCTTAAACATTGCAATAGTCCCTGCTTCAACTACCTCATCCGGCAGCTCGTTCCATACACCCACTATCCTTCGTGTGAAAACGTTACCTCTCAGGATCCTATTAAATCTTTCCCTCTCACCTTAAACCCGAGTCCCCTGGTCCTCGATTCCCCTACTCTGGGCCAGAGACTCGTTTACCTTATCTATTCCTCTTATGATTTTGTACACCTCTGTAAGATCACCCCTCATCCTCCTGCATTCCAAGGGGTAGAGTCCTAGCTTGCTCAACCTCTCCCGCAGCTCAGACCCTCTAGTCCTGGCAACATCCTTGCAACACTTCTCTGCACCCTCTCCAGCTTGACAGCATCTTTCCTACGTGGCGATTCTTAGAGTTGCAAAATAAACACAGAGACTGGAATATGAAAAACAGGGAATTATCTCCGTTGTGTTCATGGCAAGGTGGTGTTCTTCACCATCTGGATGGTCATATTACAATCACCTATCTTATTCCCAGGACCCAGTTAGCATTTTACCCTGAATTTACATATCTAACCTAGTCGAACAAGAGTCAAAATTTCATGGTGATTAATTCTAATTTTTAGAAGGATGAGAGGGCATCTTATAGAAACATATAAGATCGTTAAGGGCTAGGACAAGCTAGAGGCAGGAAACATGTTCCCAGTGTTGGGGGAGTCCAGAACCAGGGGCCACAGTTTAAGAATAAGGAGTAAGCCATTTAGAACGGAGACGAGGAAACACTTTTTCTCACAGAGATAGGCGAGTCTGTGGAATTCTCTGCCTCAGAGGGCGGTGGAGGCAGGTTCTCTGGATGCTTTCAAGAGAGAGCTAGATAGGGCTCTTAAAAATAGCCGTATCTGGAGATATGGGGAGAAGGCAGGAACGGGGTACTGATTGGGGATGATCAGCCATGATCACATTGAATGGCGGTGCTGGCTGGTAGGGCTGAATGGCCTACTCCTGCACCTATTGTCTATTGTCTATTGTCTATTGTCTATTAATTGTCATGTGCACAAAAATGTAACAACAAAATTCTTACTTGCAGTGCTACAACAGTTCCGTAACACTACACTCAATTTATTAGCATAATAAACAAACAGAGAAATGTTCTATAAATTTAAAAAAAAATCGAATACTTAGGATGGCAGGGTGGTGCAGCGGTAGAGTTGCTGTCTTACAGCGCTTGCAGCGCCAGAGACCCGAGTTCGGTCCTGACCACGGGTGCGTGTCTGGACAGAGTTTGTACGTTCTCCCCGTGACCGCGTGGGTTTTCTCCGAGATCTTCAGTTTCCTCCCACACTCCAAAGACGTACAGGTTTGTAGGTTGATTGTCTGGGTGTAAGTGTAAATTGCCCCTAGTGTGTGTAGGGTAGTGTCAGTGTGCGGGGATCGCTGGTCAGCGCGGACTCGGTGCGCTGAAGGGCCTGTTTCCGCGCTGTATCTCTAAACTGAACTGAACTAAACTTATGCAAACGAAAACAAAAGCCCGAAGTACAGCTCAAAGTCCAAAGATTAGTTGGTGATTGGAAGGGGATACGTTTATTATCTTCACCACTTGAAAAGAATCTGAATAGATGAATAATCTATTGAATATACATTTTTGCAAAACCAGTAGAATAAATATGAAAGACACAAGAAGCTGCAGGTGTTGGAACCTTGAGTAAAACACAAAGTGCTGGAGTAACTCAGTGGGTCAGGAAGCTCCTTTCTGATTAGTACGGGTGTCAAGGGATGTGGGGAGAAGGCGGGAGAATGGGGTTAGGAGGGAGAGATAGATCAGCCATGATTGAATGGCGGAGTAGACTTGATGGGCCGAATGGCCTGATTCTTCTCTAATCACTTTTGACCTTATGATCTGTGGAGGAAATGGAAAGGTGACGATTGGATCGTGACCTAAAACATCGTCAGTCCATTCCCTTCCACAGATGCTGCCTGACCTGCTGAGTTTCTCCAACACTTTTGTTTAGAGTAAACATCGGACTGGGTCTAGAAAAGGAATTGATTAAAGTGAGAATAAATTTCCGTTTCATTATTTCAGTACAATGTCCAAATGGTCTTGTCCTTCTACTGAGGGTGATGATATCCATCTCAAAACAGCATTGGGTGGTAATTGCTGTGATAATTGTCTGTTTTTTAAAATCTCATAGATCTCATGTGGAAACAGGCCCATCGGCCCAATTTGCCCACAACAGCCAAAATGTCCCATCTACACAAGTCCCATCTGCCCTACTTTGGCCCATATCTCTCCAAATCTTTCCAACCCATGTACCTGTCCAAATGTCTCTTAAACATTTTTATACCATCTGCCTCAACCACCTAATGAATGAATGAATGAAGAGGTTTATTGGCCAAGTATTCACATACAAGGTATTTGCCTTGATGCCCCGCCCGCAAGTGACAACATGACATACAGTGACAGTTAGGAATGACACAAAAAACATTAAACATCTGACAGCTCGTTCCATGCACCCATCACCCTCTGTGTGAAAAAGTTCCTATCAGCCATGATTGAATGGTGGAGTAACTAGATGGGCCACATATCCTAATTCTGCTCCTATCCGCAAAAGGATTTGAGTATAGGAGCAGGGAGATTCTACTGCAGTTGTACAGGGTCTTGGTGAGACCACACCTGGAGTATTGCGTACAGTTTTGGTTTCCTAATCTGAGGAAGGACATTCTTGCCATAGAGGGAGTACAGAGAAGGTTCACCAGACTGATTCTTGGGATGTCAGGACTTTCATATGAAGAAAGACTGGATAGACTCGGCTTGTACTCGCTAGAATTCAGAAGATTGATGGGGGATCTTATAGAAACTTACACAATTCTTAAGGAGTTGGACAGGCTAGATGCAGGAGGATTGTTCCCGATGTTCGGGAGTTCCAGAACAAGGGGTCAAAGTTTAAGGATAAGGGGGAAATCTTTTGGGACTGAGATGAGAAAAACATTTTTCACACAGAGAGTGGTGAATCTCTGGAATTCTTTACCACAGAAGGTAGTTGAGGCCAGTTCATTGGCTATATTTAAGAGGGAGTTAGATGTGGCCCTTGTGGCTAAAGGGATCAGGGGGTTTGGAGAGAAGGCAGGCACAGGATACTGAGTTGGATGATTAGCCATGATCACATTGAACGGTGGTGCTGGCTCAAAGGGCCGAATGACCTACTCCTGTACCTATTTTCTATGTTTCTATGTCTATCACTTACGACCTTATAAGTCTTTCCCCTCTCATCTTCATCCTATGTCCTCTGGTACTTGATTCCCCTACTCTGGTTAAAAGACTGTGCACCCGCCCTACCTATTCCCCTTATGATCTTAAACACTCTTCTATTAATTCTCATTTAATTGATAAAAAAACAAAAATAAATTGTTTATACAATTTAACGATCGTCTATTTGGTAAAATATGCATATTATTCGGTTAGTTTTAAAGAATCAATTTAAAATGCATTATTGAATTGAGTGAACTTTCAAACATTTTGGCCAGAAGCTAATAAAAGATTCAGATTCAGATTCAGATTCAGATTCAATTTTAATTGTCATTGTCAGTGTACAGTACAGAGACAACAAAATGCATTTAGCATCTCCCTGGAAGAGCAACATAGCAAACGATTTGAATAAATAATAATAAGTGTCCGGGGGGGGGTGGTGGTGATTGGCAGTCACCGAGGTACGTTGTTGAGTAGAGTGACAGCCGCCGGAAAGAAGCTGTTCCTTGACCTACTGGTTCGGCAACGGAGAGAACTGTAGCGCCTCCCGGATGGTAGGAGGGTAAACAGTCCATGGTTGGGGTGAGAGCAGTCCTTGGCGATGCTGAGCGCCCTCCGCAGACAGCGCTTGCTTTGGACAGACTCAATGGAGGGGACCGAGGAACCGGTGATGCGTAAAAGGGCATTTTTATTGAAAGATCTCAAACTTGCTCATGGAATTCAATCCGTATTCTCTTCAGTAATAACGCTTAATCTAAGTAAACAGCACAACTAGTAATTAAATATGCTCATATGGTTCTGGTTATAAAAAGCTTGAAGCTCTCTGCTTGTGTAGGAAGGAACTGCAGATGGTGGTTTACACCGAATATAGACACAAATGAGTAACTCAGCGGGACAGGCAGCATCTCTGGAGAGAAGGAATGGGTGACGTTTCGGGTCGAGACCCTTCATCAGGCTGTCTCAGAGGGTCTCTGCTTGTGTCTGGCTTAATGTTACAAAACCTTGACACTGTTGGTTTTGAGATAATCTTAAAGGGAAAAATCTATGAATAAACCTTTACCTCATGAACCTGACTAAAGATGAATACATCTTTGATCAAAGATAGACACAAAAAAGCTCGAGTAACTCAGCGGGTCAGGAAGTGTCTCTGGAGAAAAGGAATGGATGATGTTTTGGGTCGAGACCCTTCTTCAGGCTGAGAGTCGAGGGCAGAGGGAGGCGAGAGGGAGATGAGAGGTGATGCAGAGAGATATGGAACAAATGATAGGGAAAGAGCACATCGGGCTAAAACACTGTAAATGACGATTGGTTTAAGATTGAATTAAACAAAAACAAGAAGCAAAATTCCCCACGCGACATGAAAAATGAAGAGAAGCCACAAATGAAAGTTTCACCAAAAATTGAAAATCAGTGGCCCGAAAATAATCGAGGAGAACGAGAGAGATAAATTGGTCGGCAATGCATCATTTTTTGAAGATATGTTTGTGATATTTCATGCATGCATTAACACAGAGTGCCATTTCCATCGTTAGCTGATAAATTTACCACGAGCAATGAAGTCCATGTGTGGCAGGTACTTCCAAGTGATTTACAATTCTAGGGGAAGAACACACTCGGCTTATTTATTTATTTTAGCTTAGTTCAGTTTCGAGATACAGCGCCGAAACAGGTCCTTCGGCCGTCCGAGTCTGTGCCGACCAGCATATCAACACTATCCTACACACACCAGGGACATTTTTACACTTACACCAAGCCAATTAACACAGAAACATAGAAACATAGAAAATAGGTGCAGGAGTAGGCCATTCGTCCCTTCGAGCCTGCACCGCCATTCAATATGATCATGGCCGATCATCCAACTCAGTATCCTGTACCTGCTTTCTCTCCATACCCCCTGATCCCTTTAGCCACAAGGGCCACATCTAACTCCCTCTTAAATATAGCCAATGAACTGGCCTCAACAACCCTCTGTGACAGAGAGTTCCAGAGATTCACCACTCTCTGTGTGAAAAATGTTTTTCTCATCTCGGTCTTAAAGGATTTCCCCCTTATCCTTAAGCTGTGACCCCTTGTTCTGGATTTCCCCAACATCGGGAACAATATTCCTGCATCTAGCCTGTCCAACCCCTTAAGAATTTTGTAAGTTTCTATAAGATCCCCCCTCATTCTCCTAAATTCTAGCGAGTACAAACCGAGTCTATCCAGTCTTTCTTCATATGAAAGTCCTGACATCCCAGGAATCAGTCTGGTGAACCTTCTCTGCACTCCCTCTATGGCAAGAATGTCCTTCCTCAGATTTGGAGACCAAAACTGTACGCAATACTCCAGGTGTGGTCTCACCAAGACCCTGTACAACTGTAGTAGAATCTCCCTGCTCCTATACTCAAATCCTTTTGCTATGAAAGCTAACATATCATTCGCTTTCTTCACTGCCTGCTGCACCTGCATGCCTACTTTCAATGACTGGTGTATCATGACACCCAGGTCTCGCTGCATCTCCCCTTTTCCTAATCGGCCACCATTTAGATAATAGTCTGCTTTCCTGTTTTTGCCACCAAAATGGATAACCTCACATTTATCCACATTATACTGCATCTGCCAAACATTTGCCCTCTCACCCAGCCTATCCAAGTCACCTTGCAGTCTCCTAGCATCCTCCTCACAGCTAACACTGCCCCCCAGCTTATTGTCATCGCAAACTTGGAGATGTTGCCTTCAATTCCCTCATCCATATCATTAATTTATATTGTAAATAGCTGGGGTCCCAGTACTGAGCCTTGCGGTACCCCACTAGTCACTGCCTGCCATTGTGAAAAGGACCCGTTTACACCTACTCTTTGCTTCCTGTTTGCCAGCCAGTTCTCTATCCACATCAATACTGAACCCCCAATGCCTTGTGCTTTAAGTTTGTATACTAATCTCTTATGTGGGACCTTGTCAAAAGCCTTCTGAAAGTCCAGATACACCACATCCACTGGTTCTCCCCTATCCACGCTACTAGTTACATCCTCGAAAAATTTTATAAGATTCGTCAGACATGATTTACCTTTTGTAAATCCATGCTGACTTTGTCCAATGATTTCACCACTTTCCAAATGTGCTGCTATCCCATCTTTAATAACTGACTCTAGCAGTTTCCCCACTACCGATGTTAGACTAACTGGTCTGTAATTCCCCGTTTTCTCTCTCCCTCCCTTTTTAAAAAGTTGGGTTACATTAGCTACCCTCCAATCATATAGAGACTAGATCATATAGAGATTAAATATTGTTGTAATAAAAAGAAACTGCAGATCTTGATTTACACCAAAGATAGACACAAAATGCTGGAGTAACTCAGCGGGTCAGGCAGCGAATATGTGACGTTTCGGGTCGGTACCCTTCCTCAGACTGAAAGTGAGGGATGAGGGGTTGAAGAGCTGGAGGCGAGGAAAGACCAGGGCAAATTAGAGCCTGCCTCAAATGTCCTCAGGCAGGGTGGTGTACTGGTGGACCCATTGTTGGATAGGTAAGGTGGTCCTCTCTTCCAGATTTCCTACCACCTCCTCCCCAATGCCCGAAGAAGGGTCCCGACCAGAAACATAGAAACATAGAAACATAGAAATTAGGTGCAGGAGTAGGTCATTCGGCCCTTCGAGCCTGCACCGCCATTCAATATGATCATGGCTGATCATCCAACTCAGTATCCCGTACCTGCCTTCTCTCCATACCCTCTGATCCCCTTGGCCACAAGGGCCACATCTAACTCCCTCTTAAATATCGCCAATGAACTGGCCTCAACTACCCTCTGTGGCAGAGAGTTCCAGAGATTCACCACTCTCTGTGTGAAAAAAGTTCTCCTCATCTCGGTTTTAAAGGATTTCCCCCTTATCCTTAAGCTGTGACCCCTTGTCCTGGACTTCACCAACATCGAGAGCAATCTTCCTGCATCTAGCCTGTCCAACCCCTTAAGAATTTTGTAAGTTTCTATAAGATCCCCTCTCAATCTCCTAAATTCTAGAGAGTATAAACCAAGTCTATCCAGTCTTTCTTCATAAGACAGTCCTGACATCCCAGGAATCAGTCTGGTGAACCTTCTCTGCACTTCCTCTATGGCAATAATGTCCTTCCTCAGATTTGGAGACCGAAACTGCACGAAACATCATCTAGCCATTTTCTCCAGACATGCTACCTGACCCGTTGAGTTTACAAATAAATCTTTACAAATATTTAGTTTAGCTCAGAGATGCAGGTTGGAAACAGGCCCTTCGGCCCACCGAGTCCGCACCGACCAGCGATCACCCGTAAACGAGTTCTTCCCACCACACTCGGGACAATTTGCAAATGTCACTACACAACACCTATTTGGGGACGTGCGAGGAACCGGAGCAATTGGGGAACAGGCCCTTCGGCCCCACCGAGTCCGCACCGACCAGCGATCACCCCGTACACGAGTTCTATCCCACACACTCGGGACAATTTGCAAATGTTACACCTATTTGGGACGTGGGAGGAAACCGGAGCAATGGGAGATAACACAAGTGGCTCTGGGGAGAACGTACAAACTCCGTACAGACAACACCCGCAGCCAGGATCGAACCCGGGTCTCTGGCGCTGTGAGGCAGCAACTCTACCACCGTGCCACTGCGTCATTCTGTTTGATGAATAAGATGAAAGCAGTCAGGTTATATTTCATGCTACATAAGGTGAAGTCAGCACAAAGTACTCATGTTAGTGGAAAATTAAATTTCAGATCTCAATATCACTTCCATCTGTTAGTAAATTTTGAGTCCTTAGCTTAAAGGAAAGATGTGTCGACCTACCTATCCTTTTGATAATTCATTAAATCCTGCTGCAAATCATTGAATGTCATATTGCCTCACCCAGATAATGATTACCAATCCAGGAGGGAGAGATGTTACACAATATAAAACCTGCCTCAGGGTAGGGGGCGATTGATCAGAAATAATGCTGGATGAGCCAGCAGGCACTGATAAAATTGAAGCGGTCTTTTCAGAAACAGATATTGGACGGAGACGAGCAAAGTAGCACACAAAATAAATTATTTAAGTGGCACGTCAGCAGAAAAAAAAAAAATCGTACAAAGCACCGCTGGGAATAGTTTAAGGAAGTGAGGCCAACTTAGTGCATGGGATCCAACTTGCAAAGTCAAAGAGAAGATAGCCACAAACAGCTGGAGTAACTCAACGGGACAGGCAGCATCTCTGGAGAGAAGGAATGGGTGGAGTTTCGGGTCGAGACCCTTCATCAGGCTGAGACTCAGAGGGTCTCTACTTGTGTCATTGGCTTAATGTTATAAAAGGGTCTCGATCCGAAACGTCACCCATTCCGTCTCTCCAGAGTCCCGCTGAGTTACTCCAGCTTTTTGTGTCTATCTAAGGGGACCAAAACTGGTCCCCTTAGAACGGAGACGAGGAAACACTTCTTCACATAGAGAGTTGTGAGTCTGTGGAATTCCCTGCTTCAGAGGGCGGTGGAGGCGGGTTCTCTGGATACTTTCAGCAGAGAGCTAGATAGGGCTCTTAAAAATAGCGGAGTCAGGGGATATGGGGAGAAGGCATGAACGGCTTAAACAGCTAGACTAGACTTTAGACCCGAGAGATACAGCACGGAAACAGAACCATTCGGCAACTGAGCAGTGATCTCCCCGTACACTAGCGCCATACGACACACAGGGACAATTTACAATTTTACTGAAGCCAATTAGCCTACAAACCTGGATAGGCAAAGTTCTGGAGTGACTCTGTGGGCCGGGTAGCATCCTCTGGATGAAAAGGATAGGTGAAGTTTTAGATTGGAACCCCTCTTCGGACTCAACCTACAAACCTGTATGTTTTTGGATTGTGGGAGGAAACTGGAGCATAGGGAGAAAACCCATGCAGACACAGGGAGAACGTGCAAACGCCATACAGACAGCACCCATAGTCAGGATCAAACCCAGGTCTCTGATGCTGTAGGGCAGCAAGTCTACAGCTGTGCCACCCTTCCACCTTAGACCGGTGCATGATTAGATGTCATTGGTTTAGTTTAGTTTATAGATACAGCACAGAACCAGGCCCTTCGCCCCACCAAGTCCATGCTGACCAACAATCCTTCACATTAAAAGGCCTGTCCCACTTTCATGAATAATTCACGACCTCTGCTGAGGTTATCCTTGACTCATACTCGCAGCATGGTCGTCACGAGGTCTCCAAAAGGATCTCGATACTATGGTTGAGTGGTCACAACAATGGGGCATGCAGGTCAACCCTTCCAAATGTGAAACTATGCGTGTCACCATAGAAACATAGAAACATAGAAATTAGGTGCAGTAGTAGGCCATTCGGCCCTTCGAGCCTGCACTGCCATTCAATATGATCATGGCTGATCATCATACTCAGTATCCCGTACCTGCCTTCTCTCCATACCCCCTGATCCCCTTAGCCACCAGAAAGAGGAATTCAGGCGAAACATCTTACAACATACTTGGTGCCACCCTGGAAGAATCCAAACAAACCAAGTATCTTGGCATCAAATTGCAGAATGATCTGCGTTGGAATGGTCAGACTCATCATGCAATGGTGAAAGCAACAGGTGTCCTAAACTTTCTGAGGCGCAACTTTCATACTTGTTCAACTTCTGTCAAGGGGAAGCTATACTTCACCCTCGTTCGACCTCATTTGGACTACGCAGTTGCAGCATGGGACCTATACACAAATAAAAACATTTCTTCCATCGAACGTGTCCAAAGACAGGCAGCTTGATTTGTTACTAACACCTATGAGAGAGAAGCGAGTGTCACCAAACTTCTGAATTCTCTGGGGTGGAAGGAACCCTCTCCAAGACAGACGTGAAGCTCACCGTTTGACCTGTTTTTACAAAATGTTAAATGGTCAGCTCGACATAGACTACAAGACCTACACCAAACCCAAACCAATTAGGAGCAGACGAGGGCATTCGACCCAATTTGTGATCCCAGCTACAAAGACAGATGTGTACAGCAATTCGTTCTTCCCCCGCACAATTAAAGCATGGAATAATCTCCACCCAACTATAGTTACCCAACCAGATGCAACTAAATTTAAAGTAGCTCTTTCTTCCCAATAACCCTTTCTGGCTTGAGCCCTCCCTCCACCACCTCCAGTTTAAATTCCATTTGGAATATTTTGGAGGACCAAGAAACCAAGAACCAAGAGCGTAGGAGGTCATAGGTAGGTTGTGGCAGGCCGTGATGCTAGTCGTAGGTACTCGTGGCATCAAGTAGGTCGGGGCGTTTTTCTAGCCTGATGGAAAATGCCCACGATTAAAAAAGGTTGTGAATTAGGTCGTGAGAGTGGGACAAGCCCTTAACACAATCCTACACACTAGAGATGAATTATATATTTATAACAATCCCATTAACCTATAAACCTGTACGTCTTTGGAGTGTGGGAGGAAACTGGAACACCCACAGAATCGCGCTCAGTCACAGGGAGAACTAACAACCTCCGTATAGACAACCCCCATAGTCAGGATCAAACCCAGGTCTCTGGCGCTGTAGGGCAACTCTACCGCTGCGCCACCGTGCTGCACGATACCAACACTACTGTACTAGTGCATGTTCAGACACAATTAGTTTGTTGTTTCATTTCAATAGGAATCTGAGGGGTAACTTATTCACACAGATGGTGGCGGGTGTATGGAACAAGCTGCCAGAGGAGGTCATTGAGGCAGGGACTATCCCAACATTTAAGAAACAGTTGGACAGATACATGGGTAGGACAGGTTTGGAGGGATATGGACCAAACGTGGGCAGGTGGGATTAGTGTAGCTGGGGCATTATGGTCAGTGTGGGCAAGTTGGGCTGAAGGGCCTGTTTCCACGGTGTATCACTCTATGACTATGACTCGATAACAAGTGTGAAGAATTGTCGAGTTCTTCTGGTTTTCATCATAATAATAAACAATTATTAGTCTGGAAAAAAAACTAATGTATATCATTTCCCTGTGTTGTCCAGAAATTGTAATTTAAGTACTTTGTCACATTAAGTAGGGAGTAGTAATTCTAGAGGGAGTCCTCTCTTTATAACACATAAATGCATTCTTTATGATTGCAATCTATAATTACAATTCTATAAACGATTCATTCCATGGAGAGAAAGAGTTTTCTTCTGAGACTGTTTCCGGCAGCATAACTTGGTTAATCTCAGAAATAACTTTGGAAAGAATGGGTCCAAGCACAATTAATTTATTTTATAGTGAAAAACACACAATCAAATCAATTATATCTTCAACATGGGAGTTAGTTTTATTCAAAGGGTGAAAATAATAATGGAAAATTAGAGAAGCAGAGAGAGAAGGAGAAAGAGGGGAATGTGAGAGAGGGAAAGGGGGGGGGTGTTGAGACAGAGGGGGGCGAGAGAGGAGGGGAGGGGGGAGAGAGAGAGGGGGGGAGAGAGAGGAGGGAGAGGGGAGAGAGGGGGAGAGAGAGGGGATGGGGAGGGGGAGGGGAGGGAGAGAGAGGACGGGGAGGGAGACGGAGGGGGAAGGGGGGGGGGGGAGAGGAAAGGGGGATTATCTTTAGTGAGATTTCAAAATTAAGGTAGGTTTTAGAGCAATTATATTTTCTCCTCCAGGTGAATAATATCAAACAATACTAACTGCTTTCTTTTCCTTGATAATAATGCTGAACAATATGTATTCCATACATTGCGACTTTCATTTTGCATCATATTTTTAATGTGCACACACTAACACAGTCGAACAGTAACAGGCAATCAAATCAACACACAAAATATTTTAGAAACATAGAAACATAGAAACATAGAAACATAGAAAATAGGTGCAGGAGTAGGCCATTCGGCCCTTCGAGCCTGCACCGCCATTCAATATGATCATGGCTGATCATCCAACTCAGTATCCTGTACCTGCCTTCTCTCCATACCCCATGATCCCTTTAGCCACAAGGGCCACATCTAACTCCCCCTTAAATATAGCCAATGAACTGGCCTCAACCACCTTCAAAGAATGATTTACTGCAAAAACACAATATTTTATTTGCAGTGTTTGCATGCTCCTTTATAACATTTTACATAACATTTTACAGTACAACTTGATTATTAAAACAAGGAAAGCTTCAATTCTTGATTTAAAAAAATGTATGCAACAACACATCCAATCATCCCATTCCAGCCACTCATTACTCTTGATTCAACCAAAATTATTTCTGATATGTTGGTCATAAATGTGGTGCAAAAATGCTCCAAAATAAGGCTCAGAATGCACCAGAGAGCATCTAAAACCCCAGTGCTTCCAGGGCCCGCTTAAGGGCCCTGGACCCCGGCCGCAAGGGTCTTTGAGCTTCGCGCTTATAATATGCACTGTCGTGCACTGATTTCTCATAAAATTTTTGTAATCCTGCCATGCCACCCCTATTTTTTAAAAGCTTCATATGGGCCTGGTGTAAGATTGCAACCTTCATGTGGTCTGCCTTGTTTCGACTAATGCAATCACCTCGACGTGCACAAATGGAAGATCAAATAGAACAAGTTGTCTAAAAACTTTAGGCAGTGGACGCCACACGAAAGAAGAAGAAGGCCTGGTGTATAATATTTTTGACTGTCATAGGCCTTTCTTACATGTGCTGTCACAACACACTGTAGTCACAACGCACTGTACTCCCTAAATAACGCCAGTAATTTTCCTTGCCCTAATAGTGTTTTAAGCTGATAACTCGACACTAGCACTGGCAATAAATTAAAAAGCGCAGCTTTCCAGCCCTTATCTCATTGGCCACGCTCAGCTGCACATCGGTGTCAATCTGGTGAACTCTTCCATCTTCCTCTCGTCGTGGGCGTGGGGGATTGGGAGGGACCTCGCAAGTGGAATAGCCTAGGGCCTCTCATTATCTAAATCCGGCCCTGCCTGTACATCTTTGGAGTGTGGGAGGATATCGAAGTTCTTGAAGAAAACCCATGCAGGTCAAGGGGAGAATGTCGAAACTCCGTACAGACAAGCACCCGTGGTTAGGATCGACTCGGGTCTCTGTGCACGCTAAGGCAGCAACTCTACTGCTGCGCAACCGTGAAATTAGTTTATCTTTGCATTATATTCGGCACAGACACTGTGGGCTGAAAGACCTGTCGCTGTGCTGTACTGTTCTATGTTCTAAAGATGGCATCTCCTACATAGGAACACTCGAGTGTCAGCCTAGATATCTGTGCAAACTTCTCCATAATAGTGTTTGAGCATGTAAACTTAAAACATTCTCAAGCAAATAAGGTAATGCAGTGGCAGCAGCGGTAGAGCTCTGTCTCACAGCGCCAGAGACCTGGGTTTGATCCTGGCTACAGGTGCTGTGTGTATGGAGTTTTGTACATTCTCCCTCAGACCTGAAGTCTGAAGAAGGGTCCCGACCCATCCTTGTTCTCCAGAGATGCTTCCTGACCCATCCAGCACTTTGCATCAACCTCCCTGTGACCAAGTGGGTGCTCTGGTTTACTCCCACATCCTAAAGATGCGCGGGTTTGCAGGTGAATTGGCTTCGGTAAATTACCACTAGTGTGCAGGGATTGGATACAAAAATGGGATAACATAGAACTAGTGTACAGGTGATCAAAGGTTGTGTGGGCTTGAAGGCCAATGGACCTGTGTTCACGTTGAATTTCAGTTAGAGTTTAGTTTATTGTCACTTGTACCGAGGTACGGTGAAAAGAATTTGATGCCAAATTAATTTTATTTCGAAACAAAATTAAACTAAACTAAACCAAACTAATCAGATTAATATACTGTACACCATAGATGGTTAACTACTTTGAGATTTGAGCCTCAAGGGCCTGTCCAATGAGCATGCGACCTGCATGCGGCAACCGCGGCCAATCCGGAAGCCGCACGGAGGTCGTGTGAGTGACGTGAAGTTCGAGCGAATTCCGATGGGCGTGCGCAACATCAAGACGCTGCGTACGGTGTCAAGACGCTGCGTACGGCGTCGAGGCGGCTACGGGACGGCAGGCCGTTGCCGCGCGGAATTTTTGAACACGGTCGGTTTTTCGTAGCCCCGTGCGATGTCGGGACCAGCTCGCACAACTCCATACGGCTCCGGCAATCGAAGTTGGACCGGCCCCGCGAGGCCGTACGGCTCAAGCGACCACGTTAGGTCGCGCTTGCCGCATGGAATCGCATGCTGGTGGGACAGGCCCTTCAGGTCGCGTTTGCCACATGGAGTCGCATGCTTGTGGGACAGGCCCTTAATATGGTCTATATTTAACAGATTTAAGAATGTTCAGTAACATGGGGGAGGGGGGGACAAAGGATAATGGTGACCCAACGTGGGGGGAACTGCCGTGGTGGGGGGGGGGGGGCACAATAGAGGGAGCCGGCGGTGTCTGTAACTTTGTCAGTGCTGCAGGTGGCTGCTATTTGTGTACATTGTGTATGCAAGCAAAGAATCTCACTGTGCCTGGTCACAGGTGACAATAAAGTATTCCTATTCCTATTCATTTTACTCACATCCCTTGGACCCAAAAATTCTAAAGTTATTCAAAGACAGCGCGTCAATATCAATTCAGTTTCTATGAGACAGTTTCCTTCAAGTTCAATTGGCTTTCATATGTCTGTCCAATCGTCCACTATGGGCAACTCACCAAAGTGGTTGAAAGAGCAAAAGGCTTGCTGAGTCGACAGAAAGTGGAGCTGTCATTATAGCTGACACACTTTGATGTTTAGGAAACATTTTTAACTGGCATCTAGAGTTCAATGGCTTCAATTTTCTTTTTTTAAAGCTGACTTTGTTTGAGTGAGGGATGCAATTCTTGTGGGCGACACGGTGGCGCAGCGGTAGAGATGCTGCCTCACAGCGCCAGAGACCCAGGTGTGATCCTGACCTACAGGTGTTGTCTGTACAGAGTTTGTACTGTACGTTCTCCCCTTGACCTGCCAGGGTTTTACACCGGGTAACTCCGGTTTCCTCCCACACTCCAAAGACATACTGGTTTGTAGGTTGATTGACTTGGTGTCAATGTAAAAAGATTGTCCATAGAGTGTGAAAGGTAATGTTAATGTGCAGGGGGATCGCTGGTCGGTGCAGACCTGGTGGGCCAAAGGGCCTGTTTCCGCGCAGTATCTCTAAACTAAACTAAACTAAACTAAACTAAACTAAAAGAATCCTCAATCCTATTCCATAAACCCGTTCATTTTTAGCAATCTGGCTGGTATAATCGTGACACACACCAAATCTTAAGGGCCTGTCCCACTTACGTGTCTTTGGCACACAAATTACATGACCTCCTCGTCGCGTTGAGGCGCATGGGCATCGTGTAGCCTCGCAGGGCTGGTCCCATTGAGAAGCGCGGAGGGGTATGTAGTTGTGCGCGACATCGCGCAGGGCTCCAAAATCCTTGTAGCGAACAAAATCATCGGGCACCAATGGCCTGTCACATAACTGACGGCCAAAGTGGGATGGCTCACCTCCAACAGTAGCAGAAGTAGGCAAACGATCGCCGAACACAGCCTGGGGCTCACGGCCATTGCGGTCCGAATCCGCCCCCACTTCTACTCCCAGAACGGGGCCAAGAAAACTGAAGATAGACACAAACCGCTGGAGTAACTCAGCGGGACTGGCAGCATCTCTGGAGAGAAGCAATGGGTGACGTTTCGGGTCAAGACCCTTCTTTTCAGACTGAAGAAGTCTGGACACGAAACATCACCCATTGCTTCTCTCCAGAGAAGCTGCCGGTCCCGCTGAGTTACTCCAGCGCTTTGTGTCCATCTTCAAATGACGTCACGCGCTCCAAACGGCTGTGCGGCGCATGAAATCGTGCGCGACCTTCGCGAGACCGTCGCGCCTCAACGCGACCACGAGGTCGCGTAATTAGCATGCCAAGGACACGTAAGTGGGACAGGGGCTTTACAGCGTGGAAACAGGCCCTTTGGCCCAACTTGCCCACACTACCAATATATCTACACTAGTCCCAACTGCCTGGGTTTGGACAATTTCCCTCTAAACTTGTCCTATCCTAGTACCTGTCCAATTGTTTCTTAATCATCCCTGCCTCAACTACCTTCTCCAGCAGCTCGTTCCATAAACCCACCACCCTTTGTGTGAAAAAGTTACCCCTCAGATTCCCATTAAATCGTTTCCCCTTCACCTTAAACCTATATCCCCTGGTTCTCAATTCCCCTATTCTGGGCAAAGAGACTCTGTGCACCTACCCGATCTATTCCTCACATGGTTTTGAGAATGCTGTTCATATTTAACAGATAGATAGATAGAAGATAGAATGCTTTTATTGTCATTCAAACAAACAGAGATTTGAGCGAAATGTTGTTCCCTGCAGTCATAACAGCAAAATAAACATAACACACAGTTAGCACAGTTTCACACAAACATCCATCACACTGTGATGGAAGGCAAAAGTCTTATCTCTTCCCTGTTCTTTGTTCTTCTCCTGCGTCAAAGCGATCGAGGCTCTTGATGTTAAAGCCCCCGGCGGGCGATGGTAAGTCCCGCGGCCGATTAAGCCGTTTTCCCGTCATGATCTTATCCTGTACTCCCACCCCATAAGCCCTAATCCGCTTAACTGGGCTTGTTTGAATCCTTTCCAAATACCTTCCTCTAAAGTTGTTAAAAATCCTAACTCACAGATGTGAACATCTTTCATCACTTTGATCTCTCTACCAAAGTTAATATGGGCATATTTCTGGCTAGAAATACATCCATCCGACTATCTTCTGGTTTAAGAGGTCATACGGTCATAAGTGATAGGAGCAGAATTAGGCCATCAAGTCAACTCCGCCATTCATTCATAGCTGATCTATCACTCCCTCCTAACCCCATTCTCCTGCCTTCTCCCCATAACCCCTGACACCTGTACTAATCAAGAATCTATCTACCTCTGCCTTAAAAATATCCATTGATGGTCCCCACATCCTTCTGTGGCAGTGAATTCCACAGATTCACCACCCTCTGACTCTCCCACTAGTGGAAACAGCCTCTCCACATCCACTCTACTCAAAGCCTTACTCCAGTTGTCACAACAGAAGTCACCATCAGCAAAGTAAACAATGACCAAGTTATGACAGTTTTGTTTCATTAAATATTATCTTTCAATCAGTGTAAAATATTGTGCCGTGTAAAATAGTCGCAACCTTCGATTACAGTTCAGTTTAGAAAGCAGCATGGAAGCAGGCCCTTCGGCCCATCATGTCCATGCCAACCATCAATCACCAGTTCATACAACTATCCACATTACTGGAGGCACTCGGACTGTCTTTAATCAGAATTTACTGGACTTTATTTCACACAAATCCTTATTCCCTTTATCTAGTATCTGGACATCATCAGCTTGTCCATCATTTTACACTTTTGTTATTTTTCAGTGTGTCGATAGTATGTTTTAAGGATTTCTTAGTCTTTTTATGTAGGGCGTGAGGGGAGGGGAAAAGGGGAAACCGTTTCTCAGTCACTACCTGGTCGAGGATGTGTCTATTCTCCAAGTTGCGTCTTCAACCCCCCCCCCCCCCTCGCCCTACCATCTGGATTGGTGCGGCCTTTCCTCCCGGACACCGGCCAGAGCTTCAGCAGCGGCGCAGCACTGGATTCCATCGCGGAACGGGCGATGTCTTACCGGGGATCGCCGGGTGGAGCTCCGGAGTGTCGGGCCTGTTGACTTTAACACCCCGGAGCGGAGTCCTGGGATCTTTTGCCGAGGGTCGCCAGTGTTGGAGCTCCATCCAGCTCGGCCTGTGGACTTCGGGAGCTGCGGTCTCCGGTAGGAAGCGGCCGTATCGCAAACTCCAAGCCGCTGAGAGTGTCCTCCGTTCTGATGCCGGAGCTCCAATCATCCCGGCGAGATGGCCTGAACATCGGACTGCCGTAGCGGTGACTGCGGACGGCTCAACGGCTCCGACCACGGGTGAACAAAGAGGAAGATGACTGAACGTTATTGCCTTCCCTCACAGTGGGAACGTTGAATCTGCTGTGGGGGGATGTTCATTTAAATTCTATCGTGTATTGTGTTATTTTTATTCGTATGGCTGTATGCTAACTCAAATCTCACTGTACCAATTGGTGCATGTGACACTAAATGTAACTTGAACTTGCCTCGATTGTAATCATGTATTGTCTTTTCGCTAGCTGGTTGGCCCCAAAGCAGAAGCCTCCACATCGCGGGGCTGGAAACTGGAAGTATCCTGAGCTAATTCTGCTACCACCATCATCTGTGCGACAAGTGATGGCTTCCACTGATTGTCGCCGAAAACTTGCGTCCTTTTCAGGACAAACGATGACAGCAGGGTCAACATTTGCAACAAGATGGAAGAAGCTAGCTGGTTAGCACGCCAAAAAAAAGCATCTCACTGTACATCAGTACACATAACAATAAACTAAACTAAACTAAACTATAAATAACTAAATAACGAAACTAAACACTAGTTCCATGTTTTCCCACTTTCTCATCCACTCCTTATAAATTTGCTACAATTTCACAGAGTCCAATTAAGCTGCAAACCTGGACGTCTTTCAGATGTGTGAGGAAACCGGAGCATCCGGACGAAACCCACACGGCTGCAGGGAGAACGTGCAAACTCCATACAGACAGCACCCGTGATCTGGATGAAGCCCAGGCCTCTGGCGCTGTATGGCAGCAACTCTACCGCTGCGCCACCGTGCCGCCCTGCAGATTTGCTGCAGATTACAATCTGTAAACGATGTGGCAGACACCATCCCCAATATCTTTTGTTTGGGTCCACTACATAGCTCAGTGTGCCTCAAAAGTCCTTTGCTTGTCTGAAAGCAATTTAGACATCCTGAAAGGGTGAGAAACACTTTGTATAAATTCAAACCATTCTCTTTGTTCTTGTTGTTCCTGATGGGAATCTCGGTATCGATTTTGAACGTTCTCTCAAGTCTAATGACATGGAAGATTTTTACCTCGATCAATCAGGCTGCTGTCTGTCCCCTGGATTACCCAACTTGGATCACCACCAGGGGGCGCCACACGATAGGCAGCCCCACCAGCAGTCTGTTTGTTTTTTTGACTTTTCTTTAATTTTTAGTGTGTGTTAAAATTTTGTGTAAATGTTTTCTGGTTTGTTTAATGTGGGGGGAGCGGGTGGGGAACGGGGGAAACTTATTTTCAATTTCTTACCTTGCCGGAGATGCGATTAATTTACGGATTGCATTCTCCGGTTGTTCTGCGGCCTACCATCGATGGAGCTGGAGGCCTCCTCGGACTGACCTTGGGCCCGCGTGTGACGTGGACTTACATCAGTGTCAATCCCTTGCCTGGGATCGCTCCAACCATGGCCTGTGGACACTACACCGGGAGCTCGCAGTCCCGGGAGAGGCCGTAGATGGCGGGAGCTCCAACATCGCGGAATGTTTGAGCAGGGGTTCGATCGTCCAGTGCGGGGGAGCTGACTTCCCCCCAATGCCAGAACTGATCGTCCCGGAAGGCCCGTCACCGGCTATGGGAGTCAAAATCATCCCGTCAACAGAGGGCTCGAGGCCCCCGACTTCAGGAGAGCTAAGAGAAAATATTTTGAACTTTTTTTCGCCTTCCATCACAGTGAGGAATGTGGAGGGGCCACTGTGGTGGATGTTTATGTTAAATGTGTTTTGTGTGTTCCGCTGCTTTTTATTTGTATGACTGACTTTTCCTCTTACGTTGCAAAACATACTTGGCTAATAACGTATTATTGTGAATGTGATTGTGATTTGATTTTCATTCACAAAGTGTCAATACTATCGAACTGGCCTGTCTTAGCCTGGACTGGGCATGTCTATTTGGTTTTTACTTTAGAGATACAGCGTGGAAACCGGCCCTTCGGCCACTGAGTCCACACTGACCAGCGGTCCCCACACACAAACACCATCTACACACACACTGGAAAATATTTACATTCATATCAAGCCAATTAACCTACAATCCTGCGCATTTTTGCAGTGTGGGAGGAAACCGAAGATGGCAGAGGAAACCCACGTGGTCAAGAGGAGACAACACCCATAGTCGGGATCGAACCTGCTGCACCACCGTGCTTGCAGTTAGAGAAATCAATATTCATATTGTTATAGGGGTGAAATTATTAAATGATTTGGATGTGGAACTCAAGCAAAGCACAAACATTACTCGGTTTAAGAAGAGGTGCAAAACAAATATTTTCCAAAGGTATAGGAATGAGGAAGGGCTATGATGATGGTTAAGTTTTAGTTTATTGATGCAGTGTGACATTTGCGTAGTATATGGAATGTGGATAATTATTTATAAACTGTATATAAAGATAAGATAAGATAACTTTTAATGTCATTTGGACCTAAGGCCCCAACAACAACAACCTAAGTTCAAATGAAATTACATTTCTGCAGTCATACGAACAAGAAAAAAACCAAGACACACAATTAACACAATTTACATAAACATCCATCACATAGAAACAAAGAAACATAGAAATTAGGTGCAGGAGTAGGCCATTCGGCCCTTCGAGCCTGCACCGCCATTCAATATGATCATGGCTGATCATCCAACTCAGTTTCCCGTACCTGCCTTCTCTCCATACCCCCTGATCCCCTTAGCCACAAGGGCCACATCTAACTCCCTCTTAAATATAGCCAATGAACTGGCCTCAACTACCCTCTGTGGCAGAGAGTTCCAGAGATTCACCACTCTCTGTGTGAAAAAAGTTCTTCTCATCTCGGTTTTAAAGGATTCCCCCCTTATCCTTAACTTGTCCTGGACTTCCCTAACATTGGGAACAATCTTCCTGCATCTAGCCTGTCCAACCCCTTAAGAATTTTGTAAGTTTCTATAAGATCCCCTCTCAATCTTCTAAATTCTAGAGAGTATAAACCAAGTCTATCCAGTCTTTCTTCATAAGACAGTCCTGACATCCCAGGAATCAGTCTGGTGAACCGTCTCTGCACTCCCTCTATGGCAATAATGTCCTTCCTCAGATTTGGAGACCAAAACTGTACGCAATACTCCAGGTGTGGTCTCACCAAGACCCTGTACAACTGCAGTAGAACCTCCCTGCTCCTATACTCAAATCCTTTTGCATTGAAAGCTAACATACCATTCGCTTTCTTTACTGCCTGCTGGACCTGCATGCCTACCTTCAATGACTGGTGAACCATGACACCCAGGTCTCGCTGCATCTCCCCCTTTCCCAATCGGCCACCATTTAGATAATAGTCTGCTTTCCCGTTTTTGCCACCAAAATGGATAACCTCACATTTATCCACATTATACTGCATCTGCCAAACATTTGCCCACTCACCCAGCCTATCCAAGTCACCTTGCAGTCTCCTAGCAGCCTCCTCACAGCTAACACTGCCCCCCAGCTTAGTGTCTTCCGCAAACTTGGAGATATTGCCTTCAATTCCCTCATCCAGATCATTAATATATATTGTAAATAGCTGGGGTCCCAGCACTGAGCCTTGCGGTACCCCACTAGTCACTGCCTGCCATTGTGAAAAGGACCCGTTTACTCCTACTCTTTGCTTCCTGTTTGCCAGCCAGTTCTCTATCCACATCAATACTGAACCCCCAATGCCATGTGCTTTAAGTTTGTATACTAATCTCTTATGTGGGGCCTTGTCGTAAGCCTTCTGGAAGTCCAGATACACCACATCCACTGGTTCTCCCCTATCCACGCTACTAGTTACATCCTCGAAAAATTCTATAAGATCACAGTGAATCTCCAAACACCTCCTCACTGTGATGGAAGGCAAAGTCTTGTTTCTCCCCTGCTCTCCATCCACTCATGATGTTGAAGCCCTCGGCGGGCGATGGTAATTCCCGTGGCCATTAAGGCCCTGCCCGGGTCTTGATGTTGAAGCCACCGGCGGGTGCTGGTAAGCCCTGCGGCCATTTAAAGCCGTGCCGCACCTCTCTGGGTCGTTGTCTGGGTCGTTTTCAACCCCGCAACTCGGGCGGGAGAAGTTGCTATTGCGGGAGCTCCGAAAAGTGGTCTCGTGACTGCAGGTCATTCCGGTTGTAGGCCGCTCCACGGTGCGAGGCCCCAACAACAACGAAACAGGGAAATGGTCGGGTCCCCCATACAGGGAAGAAGATTTAAAAGTTTATACCCCGCCCCCCCTCCCCCCCGCCCACATATAAACAGCTAAAAATAATATGTAAACTTCAACCAAAACATACACTTAACAGGACAAAAGACAGACGGACTGCAGAGGACGCTGCCGACAGGCACTGCCATCTAATGTATATGTATGTTTATGTGCGTGCATTTGTGTGTATATATGTCGCATATGTATGGATATATATATGTATGTATGTATGTATATGTTTGTGTATGTGTATATATATGTATAGATGATATAGAGTTTGCGAATTAATTGATGAGTAGCGGAGAAGAGATCTTCTTCTTCTTGCGTTTGAGGCAGCAGAAGTCTGCCGCAGGGCGATGCCATCCAGTTCGACACCCGTAGGTACCCGCCCTAAAAAGGGCGCATGCTCCGTGTTGGCGCCAAGCTGCGGCGCTGCTGCTATCTCTGTTTGTTGTAGTTTGCCTGACTGAGGTCAGTTGACAGGGCTCACCACGGGGAGGTCAACAACATGAACCCCACGGAGAAGGGATAGGAATAAATAAGTGTGCACTTCCTCCTACTCCTTTTCATAGAAACATAGAAAATAGGTGCAGGAGTAGGCCATTCGGCCCTTGGAGCCTGCACTGCGATTCGATATGATCATGGCTGATCATCCAACTCAGTATCCCGTACCTGCCGTCTCTCCATACCCCCTGATCCCTTTAGCCACAAGGGCCACATCTAACTCCCTCTTAAATATAGCCAATGAACTGGCCTCAACTACCTTCTGTGGTAGAGAATTCCACAGATTCACCACTCTCTGTGTGAAAAATGATTTTCTCATCTCGGTCCTAAAAGATTTCCCCCTTATCCTTTTCGAACATGTAAGATTTAAATTGTGATGTTTATGAGATGTTATTCAATGGGTTGCGTATAGGTTTATTGTTCATTTAATTTTATTGTTATGTTGCTATTGTTATTTGAACTTTTTTTGTTTGACATGTTCGAAATAAAAATATATTCTACTTCTATTAAACCTAATTTTCAGAATAAGCAGCATTATTTTTTACAATGGTTCAGTATTCCTCTGGCTCACGTTGTGACGACATTAAAACAGGGAATTGGTGCCTGAAAGAAGGGAAACAGATGGTGGCTGCTTTTCCCTCAGGATCTGGGCTTCGGGAAAATGCTAGCCATGGAAAATGCACGACAGCTTGGAGTCTCTGGGGAGAAAGATGTCACCATTGCCTCCCCATAATGTGGAACTCATTGAGATGAAAACTTCCTGACGATCTGGGAATAACTGTGCACAGTTCCCTGAAAGTGGAATCTCATGTAGATAGGGTGGTAAAGAAAGCTTTTGGTGTGCTGGCCTTATAAATCAGAGCATTGAGTATAGAAGTTGGGATGTAATGTTAAAATTGTACAAGGCATTGGTGAGGCCAATTCTGGAGTATGGTGTACAATTTTGGTCGCCTAATTATAGGAAGGATGTCAACAAAATAGAGAGAGTACAGAGGAGATTTACTAGAATGTTGCCTGGGTTTCAGCAACTAAGTTACAGAGAAAGGTTGAACAAGTTAGGGCTTTATTCTTTGGAGCGCAGAAGGTTAAGGGGGGACTTGATAGAGGTTTTTAAAAATGATGAGAGGGATAGACAGAGTTGACGTGGAAAAGCTTTTCCCACTGAGAGTAGGGAAGATTGAAAAAAAGGGGACATGACTTGAGAATTAAGGGACTGAAGTTTAGGGGTAACATGAGGGGGAACCTCTTTACTCAGAGAGTGGTAGCGGTGTGGAATGAGCTTCCAGTGGAAGTGGTGGAGGCAGGTTCGTTTTTATCATTTAAAAATAAATTGGATAGTTATATGGATGGGAAGGGAATGGAGGGTTATGGTCTGAGTGCAGGTAGATGGGACTAGGGGAGATTATGTGTTCGGCACGGACTAGAAGGGTCGAGATGGCCTGTTTCCGTGCTGTATTTGTTATATGGTTATATGGTTATATGGATCCACCACCTGAGCATAGAGCAAATGGAAGTTTAGTTTAGACGTACAGCGCAGAAACAGGCCCTTCGGCCGACCGAGTCTGCACCGACCGGTGATCCCCGCACACTAGCACTGTCTTACATGCACTAGGGACGATTTTTATATTTATACTATGCCAATTAACCTACAAACCTGTACGTCTTTGGAGCGTGGGAGGAAACCGAAGTTCTCGGAGAAAACCCACGCTGGTCACGAGAAGAACGTACAAACTCCGTTCAGACAAGCGCCCGTAGTCAGGATCGAACCCGGGTCTCTGGCACTGTAAGCATTATAAGGCAGCAACTCTACCGCTGCGCCACCTTGCCTCCCGTAAACTGTTTCCTGTTGATGGAAGGGTCTGGGTTATTAAGGGCAGCTTTTACTGAGAAAACACTGTTGTCAATGGCAGCCTGGATTTGTGCACTGTCTATACAATGGTGGCACGGCGGAGCACCGTTAGAGTTGCCGCCTCACAGCGCCAGAGACCCAGGTTCGTTCCTGACAACACGTGCTGACTGTACGGAGTTTGCACGTTCTCCCCGTGACAGATTCTTGATTTGTAAGGGTGTCAGGGGTTACATGGAAAAGGCAGGAGACTGGGGTTGAGAGGAAAAGATAGATCAGCCACGATTGAATAGCTGAGTAGACTCCATGGGCCCAATGGCCCTAATTCGGCTCCTACAACATAAACTCATCCAAGAAAGTGCAACAGAAGTGAAGCATCAGAACAGAAGTGCCCTAACACATAAGCTTCTCTTCAGAGACTTGTTAGTATTCCTCACTTATTATGAAGTGGAGCTCCTTAGACAGTGCAGAAGTTTACAGTGGCCCAATATAGCACAGGAACAGAACCAGGGCAAGAAAATGATGAAGATAAATTAGTAACTCGAATATTGTTCTGATTCATTATTAACATCTAAGATTTGCCTCCGCTGGGATTGCTGATTGGATTGCTGTGTTTTTTTTTAGCAAACATTGAATACATGATGCCTATAACACTGGGACAGTTCATTCTGCTGTGAGGAAAATGTGAACTTTTAACGTTTAAAATCTTTTGTTGTTTTCTACGAATATTTTCCAGGATGCCTAAGAAGGAACTGCAGATGCTGGACTTTTTCTTCAGCAGTGCTGGCTCAAAGGGCCAAATGGCCTCCTCCTGCACCTATTTTCTATGTTCCATCTTTCGTGTCCATCTTCCATGTTTCAAATGTTGACATCGTTGTCATCGTTCGTCCTGATGCAGGTTCACACCGAGGATAGACACAAAATGCTGGAGTAACTCAGCGGGACAGGCAGCATCTCTGTAGAAACATAGAAACATAGAAACATAGAAATTAGGTGCAGGAGCAGGCCATTCGGCCCTTCGAGCCTGCACCGCCATTCAATATGATCATTTATTTTTTTTTATTTTATTTTTTTTTATTTTATTTTTATTAGAAGTACGGTAAATTACAATCCTACACAACACATATATCTTAATACATTTTTTGTACCGCTTCATTTTTTTTGAGCTTTAAGAAAAAGGTAGAAGTAAGGAAAGTAAAGAAAGTGCAAGAGAGTCGTGCAGTGCAAGAGTGTTGGGAAAAGAAAGCCCCTTAGGAAAGAAGTTAGAGAAGGAAGTAAAGTGAGAAAATAGACCCTAGAAAAGAAAGAGAGAGAAAATAGAAACAATCGCTCTATTATAACATTAAACTCTGCAGAAAGGGGACTACCAACCAAGTCTGTTTTGTTATTTTACCTCCCGTTACCAGGTCCTGATACCACTTATTTATATATTTGTTTTTTTTTTTAAATTACTATTGCACCTCATACTTGTAATAGGTCCAGAAACATAGACCACGTCTTTTGGAATTGGTCTGCTTTACCTGCTAGGAGGAATCTCATCTCTTCCAGATGTAATGTTTCAAACATATTTGATATCCACATTTTTATTGTTGGTGTCGGCGCATTTTTCCAGAATTTAAGTATAAGCTTTTTTCCCATTATTAGCCCGTAATTAAATAAATTCCTCTGAAACACGTTTAATTCAGGGTTATCTTCCGATATTCCGAAGATAATCCATTCTGGTTTTGGTACCAGTTTTATTTTGATCAATTTTGAAAAAATATCAAATATTTCATACCAGAATTTTTGGATTTTTGTACAAAAAACAAAAGAGTGCGCTATGGTAGCTTCTTGACACAGGCATTTATCACAGATTGGTGAAACATTAGGGAAGATTTTATTTAATTTAGTTTTTGAATAATATAATCTATGTAATGTTTTAAATTGGATGAGCGTATGTCGTACGTTGATCGAACATTTATGCACCTGTAGTAAATGATTATCCCAGGTCTCTTTTGAGATTTTTATAGCTAATTCTTGTTCCCAATCTTTTCTAATTCCATCTGTTGTGGGTATTTCTATGTTTAAAATGATATTATATAGGTACGATATTAAATTAGCTGATTCCGCCTTGGTCTTCATTGCTTCATCCAATAAGTCGGAAGGCATATCATGATAGTCTTTTGTGTGTTTTTTCAGATAATCGCAAAATTTGAAGATATTTAAAATATTGGTTATTTTTCAAATTATATTTCAGTTGTAGTTGTTGAAATGATAGTAAATTCCCCAATTCATACAGATCTTCGAGCATTTTAATTCCCATTCTTTCCCATTGTATAAATGATTTGTCTATGATTGATGGTTTAAACGATGGATTATTGACTATTGGTATTAAAAGAGATAGGTTTCTTAATTTTAAATTCTGTTTTATTTGTTTCCATGTTCTTATTGTGTTATGTATAATTGGATTTTTATTATAATTTTTATTATTCAAATTTATTGGTGAGAGGATGGTCGCTCCTATATTACTCGGGGAGCAGTCCCCTTTTTCCATTACCATCCAGTCCGCCTGCTGTGCAGAATTATCCAGCAGGTGAATCATATTTTTAATATTTACTGCCCAATTATAATACATAAAATTAGGGAGCGCTAGACCCCCCAGCTCTTTTCGTTTATTAAGGTGTGCTATTTGTATTCTATGGGATTTATAATCCCATATAAAATTTGTAATGTCTGAGTCCAATTTTTTAAAAAACTTTTTTGGGAGATATATAGGTATTGATTGAAATAGGTATAGAATTTGTGGTAAGAAAACCATTTTAATAGCATTTATTCTGCCTATTAAGGACATCGGAAGTGTTTTCCAGAATTTAATCAAATTATTCAATTTCTTGAGTAAGGGATTGTAATTGGCTTTAAACATATCCTGGTAATTTCTAGTAATTTCAATTCCCAAATATTTGAATTTTTCTGTAGCTATTTTAAAGGGAAGTTTCCGAAGATGTGTTGAGTCTTTTGGTTTTATCGACATAATTTCACTTTTGTTCCAATTTATTCTATATCCCGAAAAAGATCCAAAGTCCTCAATTAAATTTAATATGTTTGGTATACTAATTTGTGGTTTTGTGATGTACAGTAGTACATCATCGGCATATAGGGATATTTTATTCTTTGAGTATTTTGTATTATAACCATGAATATCCGGATGTGTTCTTATTTTTTCAGCAAGGGGTTCAATTACCAAAGCAAATAACAGCGGTGATAATGAGCATCCTTGTCTATTGCCCCTTGATAGTTCAAATTTCGAGGATAAAATATTATTAGTTAATATTCTAGCCGTAGGTTTGTTATATAATAGTTTTATCCATGCGATAAAGTTTTCTCCCAATTGGAATTTTTGCAATACTTTAATCATATAATCCCATTCTACTTGATCAAACGCTTTTTCTGCGTCCAGTGAGATAATAGATAACTCTTGGTCGTGAGATTTATGTGAGTGCATTATGTTAAGCAAACGTCTCAGATTATTGAATGAGTGTCTCTTAGGTATAAATCCTGTTTGATCTCCATTTATTAATCTACTAACGTACCTGCTTAGTCTACTGGCTAGTGTTTTCGCTATTATTTTTTGATCCGTATTTAACAAAGCAATAGCTCTATATGAGCCTGGTTCTTCTATGTTTTTGTCTTTTTTAAGTATTAATGTGATCGTTGATTCTGCTAATGTTTCGGGTAAGCTTTGCTCTTTAAAAGCGTATGTATACATTTTCTGTAATCGTGGGGTAACTATATCGTAAAAGGCTTTATAGAATTCACTACTGAATCCATCTGGTCCTGGTGTTTTGCCATTCTTTAGTGTTTTTATTGTGTCTTCTATCTCCTTAGAAGTAATTGTTGCTCCCAGTTCCTCTTGTTCCCTCAATTCTAATTTTGGGAGGTTACAATTTTCCAGAAACTCTGAAATTTTATTATTATCTATTGACGTTTTAGATGTATATAGATTTTCGTAAAATTGAGCAAATCTTTTATTGATATCTTTGGGTAATGTTAATAATTCCCCACTATCTGATTTAATCTTTAGTATTGCATTCTATTTTTTCCCGTTTTTTCAACTGGCGTGCTAAGAGTTTGTGGGGTTTGTCCCCAAATTCAAAGTGTTCTTGTTTTGTAACTTGGAATAGTGTTATAACTTTCTCTGACAATAATTTATTCAGCTTGAATTTCAATAATAGGATTTTATTATGTTTATCCATAGTTGGATCTTTAGCATTATCTGTATCTAATTGTTTTATTTGTTCTTCTAAATGTCTTTGTTCTTTCTTATTCTTTTTATTTTGATAAGCTTGAAATGAAATAATGACTCCTCTAATAAATGCTTTAAAGGATTCCCATAATAGCGTGGGGGATATATCTGGTGTATCATTTATCTCAAAGAATAAGTCCATCTGTTTTTTTAGATATATACTCCCTTGTGGGTCTTTTAAAAGTTGCGAATTAAACCTCCAAAACGATTTATTCATAGACATTCCTTCTAATTTTAAAACAAAGGTTAAAGGAGAGTGATCTGAAATCGCATTAATGTGGTATTTAGGATTCATAGTGTGTGTAATTAATTTTGTATCCACAAGAAAATAGTCTATCCGTGAATATGTTTTATGCACCGTTGAATAGAACGAGTAGTCCCTTCCCGTCGGATTTGCAATCCTCCATACATCTGCTATATTTGTGTTTTCCATATATGTATGTAAGAGTTCACTGGTTTTAGATTTCATATTACCTTTTTGTTTTTGCATCGATTTATCTAAATAAGGGTATAAACACAGTTGAAGTCTCCTCCAATTATAACATTTTGATAATTAAATTCTGCAATTATATTCAGAATTTTATTAAAAAATTGATGGTTATCAAAGTTGGGCGCATATATATTTACCAGCGTAATTGGCGTATTATTGATCTCTCCTGCTACTATAAGGTATCTCCCTTCCTTATCTGAAATAATATTCTTTGATTTAAATGGAATTCCTTTACGGATAATAATTGCAGTACCTCTAGATTTAGAAGTGAACGAAGAGTGAAATGTTTGGCCTATCCAGTTAGCCCTCAATCTCGTCTGATCTTGATGTTTAAGATGCGTTTCCTGTAGGAACGAAATGTCCGTGTTGTATGCTTTCAACTGAGCTAGTATCTTGCCCCTTTTAATAGGTTAATTAATACCCCTTATATTCCAACTACATAGTGTGACTCCTCCCATTTTCCTTTGATTGTCGTCATACATTTTTACTAATTTTAATGACCTTACTTATTATGGTGCATCCATACCTCAGGACTCTGGTTGTTTTGGGAGCATTTATATTATAGACTTTCTTGGTAGTTCCCCTCTGCGATTGTCCTTGAAAAAAAAACACATAAATGTGACATATTGTGATAAAAAAAAAAGTATAAAGAATAAATGTACGGTGTCTGGATTTCCGACACCGTAGTGAGTGGCCCACTCGTCTGTGGGATACGACATCAATATTGCTTCCGGCGTAGCTGTTATGAGGTTAGCCCCGCTGAATTTATTACTCATAACCAAGGGGGTAGGTACCGTTTCCAAATCAGTTCTATTTCATCCCATTGCAGTATATATATATATATATGTTTCATTCCGACTTATCAAATCTAATCAAATATTCAGTTACATATATCCCTCTCTCTTTATATCTTAACTATTTGTAATTGGTTTTAGTATTGTTAAAAGTGAGCTGTTCGTTGAAAGGGTTAACCAGAGTCAGGCTCCTGGAATTAAGCCAGGTGCCTGAGTTTCTTCCCCTCCCCACTCGAGCTGCGGAACCTGTGAGATTACAATGTTATCTGCGTTATAACACATATTTATCAATATCAGTTTATGTATTAGTATTGTTAGTTATTAATTACAGCACCGCGACATGAAACTCCGGTAAGTCTTTAAAATCGGTCCCGACCTCCAGAACCGATTTTAACGCGAAAAATCGCGATTTTCAGCGGAGCTAAGAGATTTGCGACTGCTAGCAAAGCATGTCGCCACCGGAAGTGTGTTCGGCCCTTCGAGCCTGCACCACCATTCAATATGATCATGGCTGATCATCCAACTCAGTATCCCGTACCTGCCTTCTCTCCATACCCCCTGATCCCCTTAGCCACAAGGGCCACATCTAACTCCCTCTTAAATATAGCCAATGAACTGGCCTCGTCTACCCTCTGCGGCAGAGAGTTCCAGAGATTCACCACTCTCTGTGTGAAAAAAAGTTCTTCACATCTCGGTTTTAAAGGATTTCCCCCCTATCCTTAAGCTGTGACCCCTTGTCCTGGACTTCCCCAACATCGGGAACAATCTTCCTGCATCTAGCCTGTCCAACCCCTTAAGAATTTTGTAAGTTTCTATAAGATCCCCTCTCCCAATCTCCTAAATTCTAGAGAGTATAAACCAAGTCCATCCAGCCTTTCTTCATAAGACAGTTCTGACATCCCAGGAATCAGTCTGGTGAACCTTCTCTGCACTCCCTCTATGGCAATAATGTCCTTCCTCAGATTTGGAGACCAAAACTGTATGCAATACTCCAGGTGTGGTCTCACCAAGACCCTGTACAACTGCAGTAGAACCTCCCTGCTCCTATACTCAAATCCTTTCGCTATGAAAGCTAACATACCATTCGCTTTCTTCTCTGCCTGCTGCACCTGCATGCCTACTTTCAATGACTGGTGTACCATGACACCCAGGTCTCGCTGCATCTCCCCTTTTCCTAGTCGGCCACCATTTAGATAATAGTCTGCTTTCCTGTTTTTGCCACCAAAATGGATAACCTCACATTTTAAAAGGAGCGATGTGTGTGTGTGTGTTCCACTCTGACAGTCGCTGTTCCAGTTCATTGTTTTTCAGGCGCGTGCCGGCAACTTGACAGTCGCCGTAAAAAAGGAATGGGTGACGTTTCGGGTATCCTTCGTCAAAACCTTTCTTCAGGCTGAGAGTCAGGGGAGAGGGAAACTAGAGGTATATGAAGGTGCATAAATAAATCAGAGCTGGCACCGAAGACTCAAGAAAGGTGGAGCCCACAATGGTCCATTGTTGGAAGATAACTATTATGGGCTCCACTTTTCCTGGATCATCAGTGTTGGCTCTGATGTGTTCTGAACCTTTTCATACCTCTAGTTTCTCTCTCCCCTGAATCTCAGTCTGAAGAAGGGTCTCCTTTTGTCTCGAGAAGCTGAGCTTCTCCAGCTTTTTGTTTCTATATTCCAGGATGATAAGGCGAGTTGGAGAAAGATTTAATGGGGACCTGAGGAGTAACAAAGGGTGGCGGGTGTATGGAAATAGCTGCCGGAGGCAGGTAATATCGCAACGTCTAAGATATAGTTAGACAGGTACATGGGTAGGACAGGTTTAGAGGGATATGGGCCAAACGTGGGCAGATGGGACTAGTGCAGATGGGGCATGTTGGCCGGTGTGGGCAGGATAGGCTGAAGTGCCTGTTTCCACGCTATATCACTCTACATTGATTCAGTATGGTCGAGTAGAAACATTTTTAAATAGGATAATTTTTGTCTGTAGATGGACATAATCATTTCCACAAATCTGAAACATATTTGAACTACAATTTAAGAATATAAATCTTGTAGTTTAGTTTACAGATACAGTGTGGAAATAGGCCCTTCGGCCCATGCCATCCGCACCTACCACTGATCCCCGTACACTAACACTATCCTACACACGAGGGACAATTTACATTGACACCAAAGCCCATTAACCTACAAGCCTGTACACCTTTCGAGTGTGGGAGGAAACCGAAGATCTCGGAGAAAACCCACGCACGTCACAGGGGGAACGTGCAAACTCCGTACAGACAGCAGCCGAATTCAGGATCGAACCTGGGTCTCTGGCGCTGTAAAGGGCCTGACCCACTTTGGCGATTTTTCAGCTGACTGCCGGCGACTGTCAAGTTGCCGGCACTCGCCTGAAAAACAATGAACTGGAACAGCGACTGTCAGAGTGGAACACACACACACACACACACACACACACACACACACACACACACACACACACACACACACACACACACACACACACACACACACACACACACACACACACACACACACACACACACACACACACACACACACACACACACACACACACCACACACACACACACACACACACACACACACACACACACACACACACACACACACACACACACATCGCAAATGCAGGGGTCAGGGAACAAGGGGGAAGTGCTGTCTGAAATTCACATGGCGCAAAGCCAAGGTGATACAGACACACACCACGATGAACTAGAAGGTTAAGACAGTTAGCACAGTGTACGGTAAGTCCTTTAAAAGTGGGGGGAGGGGAGAAGGGGGGTGGAGAAGGGGGGGACGAAGGGGGGGGGAGAAGGGGGACGGAGAAGGGGGGGGAGAAGGGGAGTAGTGAGAAGGGGGGGGGGGGAGAGAGAAGGGGAGTTGAGAAGGGGGGGGGTTAAGAAGAAGGGGGGGGCCTAAAAAAGTCACCTAAGTGGGACAGGTCCTTAAGGCAGTAGCTCTACTGCTGCGCCACTGTGCCACCCTATTGTCTTAATATTTAATATAGGAAAAGCCAAAAGCTGGAAAGTTATTAAACCCATGGGATATTTGACAGTGTTGCTTGTTGATTAAACTGTCAAACGATGTTAAAGATCTCGTTGAAATAACTCAAACACTTCAGAATAAAAATAATATTTAGTATTTATTAGCTTAGTTCAAATATTTCTTTACATGCAGCTTAATGATATATCGCCTAGTCAATATGAATCTGTATTATCAATGCAACAGGTGCTCATAAGTTCATTACTTCATAACTTCTGGAGCAGAATGAGGCTATTCGGTCCATCAAGTCTACTCCACCATTAAATCCTGGCTGATCTATCTCTCCCTCCTAACCCCATTCTCCTGCCTTCTCCCCATAACCCTTGACACCCGCACTAATCAAGAATCTATCTATCTCCGCCTTTAAAATATCCACTGACTTGGCCTCCACAGCCGTCTGTAGCAATAAATTCCACAGATTCACCATCCTCTGACTAAAGAAATTCCACCTCATTTGAACCCTGTCATCGGGAAGAAGGTACAGGAGCCAGAAAATTGTAAGGTTCAGATTCAGGAACAGCTTCTTCCCTGTAGCCATTCGGCTATTAAACATTACAACCTCAAATAATCTCTGAGCTACATAGACTATTATTATTATTATTGCATTATTATTGTTTGTTTGGTTATTATGTGTACACATGTGTACGTGTCTGTATATATATGTGTATGAATATGTATATATATATATATATATAATATATATGTATATGTGAGTATTTGTGTATAAACACAAACTGAATATTTTTTTTCTTGTTTATTATATTGTTTACAGATTACTATGTTTACATATTCTGTTGTGCTGCTGCAAGTAAGAATTTCATTGTTCTGTCTGGGACACATGACAATAAAGCACTCTTGACTCTTAACATAGAAACATAGAAAATAGGTGCAGGAGTAGGCCATTTTGCCCTTTGAGCCAGCACCGTCATTCAATACGATCATGGCTGATCATCTACAATCAGTACCCGTTCCTGCCTTCCCCCCATATCCCTTGATTCCGTTAGCCCGAAGAGCAAAATAGAACTCTCTCTTGAAAACATCCAATGAATTGGCCACTCTTTTGACGTTATTTTATTCTGAGGGGGTGTTGAAAATTCCCTGGCATAACTGAGAGGGAGTTTTGTGCCAGCATTCAGTAAAATAACTGTTTGATCAACTCCCTCAAGGTAAAGACAACACCAATCTCACATTCTAATCTGATAACAGGAGACTCTTAACAGGGCACTGATGAAAATATTGATCCAACGATAGAGTTATCAACAGTTATTTCAGAAAGATAAAATAAATATCAGGACAGGGAACTCATTGGAATGGGAATCAGTGAGTGCATCAATCAAAACAGGGGGCTAAACGATTTAGAGTTTAATCTCAACCTGTTTGTAAATCTAAAGGGCCTGTCCCACTGTACGAGATAATTCTTTTTTTTTTTTCTTCTTTTTTTTTTCCGAGCTTTAAAAAAGGTGGAAATAAAAGAAGTAAGGAAAGTGAGCAAGTTGTGAAGGTGCAGGAAAGTGTTGGGAAAAGAGAGCCCCTTAGAGAAGAAGTTAGAGAAGGAAGTAAAGAAAGGAAATAGACCTTAGAAAGAAAAGAGAAAAAAAAAGGAGAAATAATCGCTCTATTATAACACAAAACTCCGCAACAAACGATATACCAACCGTGTTTTTTTTTTTTTAATTAGTACGAGATAATTCAAGAGTTAACCATATAACCATATAACCATATAACAATTACAGCACGGAAACAGGCCATCTCAGCCCTACAAGTCCATGCCGAACAAATTTTTTTCCCCTTAGTCCCACCTGCGTTTTTTTCCCCTTAGTCCCACTACAACTCAGTTCTCCTGAGTATTCCCCTGATTCGAACTCGGAGAATGTCCGCAGCGGGTCCGTAGAAGTTCGTGGATGTCTAGTAGCGGCTCGTACGAGTAAAAGTAACCATTGTTTTCATCACAAGTATTTTTTTACTCGTGGACATGTTTTGCAGGGATGTAAAAACATCACGAGTTTACCCGATGTCTTGAGTACCTACCGTTAGCATTACGAGCCGCTACGAGACATCCACGAACTCCTACGGACCCGCTACGGACATTGTCCAAGTTCGAATCAGGGGAAAACTCGGGAGAACTCGTGAATTACCTCGTACAGTGGGACAGGCCCTTTAAGCTGATTGCACTTAGTCTTAGCAGAGATCTTTAGTTTTAGTTTTAGGTTATACTTTTTAGTTTTAGAGGTACAGCCTCACAAACAGGCCCTTTGGCCCACAACGTCTGCGCCGACCAGCGAACCCTGCACGCTAACACTATCCTAACACACTGGGGACATTTTACATTTATATCAAGGCATTTACCCTACACACCTGAACATCTTTGGAATGTGGAAGGAAAGCTAAGATCTCGGAGAAAACCTACGCGGTCACAGGGAGAACGTACAAACTCTGTACAGATAAGCTCCCGGAGTCGGGATCGAACCCGGGTCTCTGGCACTGTAAGCGCTGTAAGGCAGCAACTCTACTGCAGTGCCACTGGGTGGCATCTTCAACAATCTTAGGTTAGTTTGAAGAAGGGTCTCCACCCAAACCGTCACCCATTCCTTCTCCCCAGAGATGCTGCCTTTCCCGTTGAGTTACTCCAGCGTTTTGTGTCTATCTTTAGTTTAGTTTAGTTTAGAGATACTGCATGGAAATAGGTAATTTTGCCCACAAGGGCATCAATCCCCATACATGAATGGTATCCTACATACACTAGGGACAATTCACACTTACACAAAGCCAATTAACCTACAAACCTTTATTTTTTTGGAGTGTGGAAAAAAAAACGATCTTGGAGTCTTATAGTGCCCAAAGATAGACACAGAAAACTGGACAAATAATGCTGGAGTAACTCAGCAGGACATTGTATCTATCTTTGGTGTAAACCAATGAATTCCTTCCTACACAGAGAGGTGGAGTAACAAATTGGGTCAGGCAGCATCTTTGGAGAAAAGGAATAGGTGACGTTTCAGGCCAACACTGAGAGTCAGGGGAAAGGAGAATGTTATATATAGACGGTACTTAGGTGAAATGAATGGAAGATAGTCATAGAGTCATAAGTGTGGAAACAGGCCCTTCGGCACAACTTGCCAACGCCGGCCAACAATGTCCCATCAACACTAGTCCCTCCTGCCTGCGTTTGGTCCATATCCCTCCAAACCTGACCTGAAGAAGGGTTTCGGCCCGAAACGTTGCCTTTTTCCTTCGCTCCATAGATGCTGCTGCACCCGCTGAGTTTCTCCAGCTCTTTTGTGTACCTATCCATATACTTGTCCAACTGTTTCTTAAACGTTGGGAAAGTCTCTGCCCCAACTACCTCCTCTGGCAGCTTGTTCCATACACCCACCACCCTTTGTGTGAAAAGGTTACCCCTCTGATTTCTATTAAATCTTTTCCCCTCCATGTACAAACCATGTCCCTGATCAGCCCTTGTCCATCTAAGCGCATGTATATCCTATCCCTCAGAATACCCTCCAGTGACTTTCCTACCACAGATGTGAAGCTCATTGGCCTATAGTACCCAGCATTTTCCCTGAAGCCCCTCTTGAATAGCGAGGCACAACATTTGCCTCCCTCCACCTCCCCTGTATTTGACAGCGACTCATATATCACAGTGCGGGCTCCGATGATTTCTTCTCTCGCTTCCCACAGATATATGTGATCAGGCCCGGGTGACTTGTCTGCCTTGATATTTGTCAGGACCTTCAGCACCTCTGCGACCACTCTCAAGACACTTCCAGTGATGACCATGCCATGATCACATTAACCATATATAATAGCCATATAACAATTTACAGCACGGAAACAGGCCATCTCGACCTTTCTAGTCCGTGCCGAACACATAATCTCCCCTAGTCCCATATACCTGCGCTCAGACCATAACCCTCCATTCCCTTCCCATCCATATAACTATCCAATTTATTTTTAAATGATAAAAACGAACCTGCCTCCACCACCTTCACTGGAAGCTCATTCCACACAGCCACCACTCTCTGAGTAAAGAAGTTCCTCCTCATGTTACCCCTAAACTTCAGTCCCTTCATTCTCATGTCATGTCCCCTTGTTTGAATCTTCCCTCCTCTCAGTGGGAAAAGCTTTTCCACGTCAACTCTGTCTATCCCTCTCATCATTTTAAAAACCTCTATCAAGTCCCCCCTTAACCTTCTGCGCTCCAAAGAATAAAGCCCTAACTTGTTCAACCTTTCTCTGTAACTTAGTTGCTGAAACCCAGGCAACATTCTAGTAAATCTCCTCTGTACTCTCTCTATTTTGTTGACATCCTTCCTATAATTAGGCGACCAAAATTGTACACCATACTCCAGAATTGGCCTCACCAATGCCTTGTACAATTTTAACATTACATCCCAACTTCTATACTCAATGCTCAATTTATAAAGGCCAGCACACCAAAAGCTTTCTTTACCACCCTATCTACATGACATTCCACTTTCAGGGAACTGTGAACAGTTATTCCCAGATCCCTCTGTTCACCTACATTCTTCAATTCGCTACATTGAATGGCGGTGCTGGCTCGAAGGACCGAATGGCCTACTCCTGCACCTATTGTTTATTGTCTATTGTCCCCAAGATCCCCCATCCTCCTGTCATTCTCAACGTATGTCCTTATTGTATCATAAAACATTCCAACAACGTGGTATCTGCTAGTGTCACAAGATGCCTGAGGAGGTAGTTGAGGCAGACATTGCAATCACATTTAAAGGAGACTTGGACAGGCACATAGAAAGGAAAGGTTTAGTTAGAAATGAGTGGTGGGACCTTGGCCAGCATGGACAAGTTGGGCCGAAGGGCCTGTTTCCATTATGCATGACTTCAGGAGTCTATGAAAGGTTTTGAGGAGTGTGGGCCATGTGCAGGTACTGGGACTAGCTTAGGTGGTGCATCTGGGCTAGCAAAGATGCGATGGGCCAAAGGGCCTGCTTCCATGCCATATGACTACGACAAGTCCCTAGATGTTAAGCAGTCTGGAACACTATTCTATGGTGCGCATGAAATCATGAGAGGAATAGATCGGGTAGACGAGTCGCACCCTGGCCATTCCCTCTTCTCCTCTCTCCCTTCGGGCAAAAGATATAGGTATAGGTATAGAAAACGCACACCTCCAGATTCAGGGACAATTTCATCACAGCTAACTGAACCATCCTCCCACAACTAAAGAGCAGTCCTGAACTACTATCTACTTCTTTGTAGACCATTGGACTTTCTTTGATTGGACTTTACTGGCTTAATCTTGCATTAAACATTGTTCATGTTATTCCCTTTCTCATGTATTGGTACATGGCTCAATTGTAATCATGTATTGTCTTTCCACTGACTGGTTAGCAAGCTTTTCACTGTACCTCGATACGCAAGGCAATAAACTAAACTAAACTAAACTAAGGGTGAAAGATTTTACGGGAATCTAATGGATACATTTCTCATACAAATGCTGATGGGTGTATGGAACGAGCTGCCAGAGGAGGTAGTTGAGGCAGGGACTATTGCAACAATTAGGCAGGTACATGGATAGGACAGGTTTAGAGGGATATGGGCCAAATGCAGGCAGGTGGGACTAGTGTAGATGGGACATGTTGGTCGGTGTGGGCAAGTTGGGTCGAAGGACTTGTTTCCACACTCTATGACTTTGACTCTATGACTCTATGGATCAAAGGTCCACAACTTTAAATGCTAGTCCAGTAACTTAACCACTGCACTCGGCCAATTAGTTCCATGATAGTTACTTTAAACCTCTCTGGAAGATTATTGATGCTGGTTCCTGAATGTACAGTAGCTATCAATTTTAATGGTTTTGATTAGACTGTTCTAATATTATGTATAACAATTCCCCTTAAGGCATTTCTTTATATATATGAGTGTATATATTCTAAGTCATTAAAAAATCTGCTTTAAATAATACATTTTAAGAATGTCCTTCAGAAATGTTCTTTTTAATTTTGTGCCAATTATATTTCTCCTTCCCTCACCTTCAGGCAAAGGAATCAAAGGAATAACCCATTGGATACCAAGGAAAGGTTTAAGATGCAGCATCTCTGGAGATAAAGGATGGGTGATGTTTCGATGTGGGACCCTTCTTCAGACGTCTGAAGATCAGTCCCGAACCGAGATATCCTCCCTGGCCTGTTGAGTTACTCCAACACTTTGTGTCTATCTTTGGCATAAACCAGCGACTGCAGTTCCTTGTTTCTAAAGCTTAACGTTCATTGTAGAGTAGCTCTACAATGGAGAATGAATAAACCAAAGGGTGGCAGTTATGCTAGAAACATAGAAACATAGAAAATAGGTGCAGGAGTAGGCCATTCGGCCCTTTGAACCTGCACCGCCACTCAATAAGATCATGGCTGATCATCCAACTCAGTATCCTGTACCTGCCTTCTCTCCATACCCCCCAATCCCTTTAGCCACAAGGTCCACATCTAACTCCCTCTTAAATATAGCCAATGAACTGGCCTCAACTACATTCTGTGGCCGAGAATTCAAGAGATTCACCATTCTCTGTGTGAAAAAATGCTTTTCACATCTCAGTCCTAAAAGATTTCCCCTTTATCCTAGATAACTCAGGTGGGATTTTTATAAGTCATTCTTCAGAAAGCTATAGAAGTTGGGAGGTCATGTTGCAATTCAACAAGATGCTAGTCAAGGGTGCCAAGGGTTAGCATAGAAAAGCATAGAATTGAAGCGTAGAAAATAGGCGCAGAGGAGGCCCTTCAGCCCTTTGAGCCAGCACCGCCATCCATGGCCGATCGTCCCTAATCAATAATCCGTGTCTGCCTTCTCCTCATATCCCTTGATTCCACCAGCCCCTATAGTAGAATATATAGAATAGAAGTTACAGGAAGAAGGCAGGAAAATGAGATTAGGAGGCAGAGATCAGCCATGATCGACTGGCGGAGTAGACTTGATGGGCCGAATGGCCTAATTCTACTCCTATAATTTGTGAACTTGTTAGTGAGGCCACATTTTGAGCTTTGTGTTCAGTTTTGGTCACCATGTTATGGGAAAGATGTTTCGGCCCACTGAGACCGTGCCGACCAATGGTCTCCGCACATTAACACTCTCCTACACACACAAGTGACAATTTACATGTATACCAAGCCAATTAACCTACAAACCTGTACACCAAGGACATTTTACAATTTACAGATGCCAATTAACCTACAAACCTGATCTGACCCTGGTCAGTGAACCAGAAATGAAGCTGGGTTCTGACCATAAACCTATTGCCTTTCTCTGCCTAACCTGCTGAATTACTCCAGCAGGAAAGCCTGTGATATTAAGATGGACCATATGGATGGAAGGTTTAACAGGACTGGGCCTCTACTCGCCGGAGTTTAGAATGTTGAGGGGGGACCTCATTGAAACTTACAGATTAATGAAAGGCACAGATAGAGTTGATTTGGGAAGAATGTTTCCACTAGTGGGAGAGTCTAGGACCTCAGACCATAGCCGCAGAATAATAGGGTGCTCTTTTAGAAAGGAGGTGAGGAGGAACTTCTTTAGTTAATCTGTGGAACTCGTTGCCACCGAGGGCTATGGAGGCCATCAGTGGATATTTTTAAAGCAGGGATAGACAAATTCTTGATTAGAATGGGAGTCAAGGATTATGGGCAGGAAAATGGGATTCGGAGGCAGAAATCAGCCATGATTGAATGGCGGAGTAATCAATGGGCCGAATGGCCTAATTCTACTCCTATAACTTGTGAACCTCTGAACCTAGCAGACAGAACTCTTGGGAGCCCTTGAGGGTATCTAACCTGCTGAACGCACACCCGGTATTTTGCATTTGAACAGATGACGGGGTTGGCCACGAATGTATATATCGTTGGCAAGAAATCAGGGAATGGGAGCTTCTTTCAAGAGAGAGTTAGATTCAATTCCTATGGCTAACGGAATCAAGGGATATGGGGAAAAAGCAGGAACTGATTTTGGATGATCAGCCATGATCATATTGAATGGTAGCGCTGACTAGAAGGGCTGAATGGCCTACACCTGCACCTCTTGTCTATGTTTCAATGTTACTATGTTTCTTTCAAGCAACGGTCCTAGACCCATTGAAAGTCTTTGCACGAGTCTAGAACAATGATGGATGATTCTCCAGAGGCCTGTAACATTGACAGCAGGGGCACCGATGAATGTCAAGGCTGCATGCAAAGACTTTTTGCTGTGCTTTCCACTTGAAAATATGAAAGGTGACAATGATAACCTCCAACAGAGTGCCGTATTCCCTTTAACACAGCTAAGTACGTTGTCATGATATCATCTCAAGCCTAATCCATTATCAGAAGATAATGCTGCTGATATTTCCCAAGGTACGCCAAAATCATCAACTACCTTCATTAATTACAGAGATTGCAGGTTGTACATTTGCATAATTAGACATCTCGAGGACCAGGGAGCTAGCTTTTTATCAATTGCATTCCCTCCAGCTCATGTCTAATCAGTCATGGATGAATTGTACTCAAAATGATATCCTTTACCAGTCATCCAGACTCACACGGTGCAAGGCACGTCAATCCCACAAGAGAATTGAAAGACATAGGACATCAGTTTAAGGTGAGGAGGGGAAGGATTTAATAGGAACCTGAGGAGTCTGTATTAATACATTATCAACTATCACACAGAAAGCAATGGACTATTGTGGGATCCACATATCCTTGATTATCGTTGCTATCTGCATATCAGGTTGAGTAGGCTGGGTCTCTATTCCTTGGAGTGCAAGAGGATGAGGGGTGATCTTATAGAGGTGTACAAAATCATGAGAGGAATAGATCGGTAGACGCACAGATGAGAATCGAGAACCAGAGAAATTTGGTTCAAGATGAAGGGGCAAAGATTTAATAGGAAGCTGAGGGGGTAACTTTTTCACACAAAGGGTGGTGGGTGTATGGAACGAGCTGCCAGAGGAGGTAGCTGAGGCTGGGACTATCCCAACATTTCAGAAACATTTCGACAGGTAAATGGAGAGGACAGTTTAAAGGGATAAGGGGCCAAACGCAGGCAGGTGGGACTAGTGTAGATGGGACATGTTGACCGGTGTGGGCAAGTTGGGCCGAAGGGCCTGTTTCCACGCTGTAAGACTCCATGACTCTATGATTCTATGACATTAGAAAAGTACATAACTAGAATAACAAGTCTATGGTTATGCAAGAGGTTTAGTTTAGTTTAGTTTAGTTTAGTGATACAGCAGGGAAACAGGCCCTTTGGCCCACCAAATCCACATTGGCCATCAATCGCCACACACCAGTTCTATACACTGGAGACAATTTACAGAAGCTAATTGACCAACAAACCTACAAGTCTTTGGAGTGTGGGAGGAAACCGGAGCAGTTGGAGAAAACCTACACGGTCATGGGGAGAATGGACAAACTCCATACAGACAGCACCCATAGTCAGGATCAAACCCGGGTCTCTGGCGCTGTAAGGCAGCAACTCTGCAACTGTGCAGACTGGACAGACTCGGCTTGTACTCGCTAGAATTTAGGAGATTGAGGGCGGATCTTATAGAAACTTACAAAATTCTTAAGGGGTTGGACAGGCTAGATGCAGGAAGATTATTTCCGACGTTGGGGAAGTCCAAAACAAGGGGTCACAGTTTAAGGATAAGGGGGAAATCTTTTAGGACCGAGATGAGGAAAACATTTTTCACACAGAGAGAGTGGTGAATCTCTGGAATTCTCTGCCACAGAAGGTAGTTGAAGCCAGTTTGTTGGCTATATTTAAGAGCGAGTTAGATGTGGCCCTTGTGGCTAATGGGATCAGGGGGTATGGAGAGAAGGCAGGTACAGGATACTGAGTTGGATGATCAGCCATGATCATATTGAATGGCGGTGCAGGCTCGAAGGGACCGAATGGCCTACTCCTGCACCTATTTTCTATGTTTCTATGTTTCTATGTGCCAATGTGCCAATCCTGCCCCATAATGCCACCCCGGTGCACCGTCGCATTCCACTGCTGAGGTAGTGTTTGGGCTGTGAGGTCGGCTCAAGAGCTGGGCAACGCGAGGAACTGCAGATGCTGTTTTACTAAAAAAACAGCACAAAGTACTGGAACAACTCAGCAGGTCCGGCAGCACCGATGGGGCTCATGGACAGTCGACGACGTCCCAGTCTGAATGAAGGGAGCAGACCCAATACGTCACCTATCCATGTCCTCCAGAGATGCTGTCAAATGAGTTGAATAACTCGAGCACTTTGTGCATTTTGGTTCCAGTGCACGACAGTTGCAGGAAGGTATAGTCGTTGTTCCTGAACTGGGTGGTGTGGGAATTCAGGCTTCAGTAACTCTTGCCCGAAAATATTGGCCTGGATAAAGTGGATGTGGAGAGAATCTTTCCACTAGTGGGAGAGTCTAGGACCAGAGGCCGCTGCCTCAGAACATAGAAACATAGAAAATAGGTGCAGGAGGAGAACATTCAGCCCTTCGAGTCATTGTGATCATGGCTGATCGTCCCCTATCGATAACCCGTGCCTGCCTTCTCCCCATATCCCTTGACTCCACTTGCCCCTGGAGCTCTATCTAACTCTCTCTTAAATCCATCCAGTGACTTGGCCTCCACTGCCCTCTGCGGCAGGGAATTCCATAAATTCACAACTCTCTGGGTGAAAAAGTTTTTTCTCACCTCAGTCTTAAATGACCTCCCCTTTATTCTAAGACTGTGGCCCCTGATTCTGAACTCGCCCAACCTTGGGAAAATTTTTCCTGCAATTGGGAACATTTTTCCTGCAGAGAACCAAAGCACATTCCTGGGGATGTGGATGAGGAGGAATGTCTTCAGTTAGAGGGTGGTGAATCTGTGGAATTCATTGCCACAGACGGCTGTGGAGGCCAAGTCAATGAATATATTTTTAAGGCAGGGTTAGATTCTTGATTAGTACAGGTGTCAGGGGTTATGGGGAGAAGAGCGGAGAACGGAACTAAGAGGGAGATATGGATCAGCCATGATTGAATGGCGAAATTAAATTGAATGGCCTAATTCAGCTCCTATCACTTACTAACATGAAGTTACAAAATGTTGCCTATCCATGTCCTCCAGAGATGGCGTGCGACCAGCTGAGTTACTCCAACACCTTATGGTTCATGTACATGATAATAGTAGAAAAATACTAGTTGTTCCTGATCTTGTTGATGTGGGACTTTAAGCTTCTGTTCCTCTTGCCCGATGGTAGCAGTGAGAAGAGGGCACGGCCCAGACAGCGAAGACAGCGGATGAATGGTGAGGCTGATGAAAACGAGCATGTGGCTCGTTTCCTGAGCAAACCCGTACCTGCTTACTGTTGAAATTTCTGAATATACAATAAAATATGGATTAAGAATATACAATGAAATATGGATTAAGGCTGTGCATTTCTGAACTGATAACTGTTGCAAGGTTTATGTGAAGTTTCACTCTTTTGATAGATAGAAGTTGAAAAGGCTGCATGGGAATTGGAAAACAGCATCCTTAGGAAAAGGGGGATAATTCCAAAAAACTGATGCACACCAATTACAGAATCCACCTTAGAATGGGCTCAGACTGTCTGCAAGGTTCAACTACAGCATAGATAAATGTGAGGTGCTACACCTTGGCAGGACAAATCAAAATAGGACGTACATGGTAAATGGTAGGGAATTGAAGAATACAGTTGAACAGAGGTATAACCGTGCATAGTTCCTTGAAGGTGGAATCTCATATAGATAGGGTGGTAAAGAAAGCTTTTGGTATGCTAGCCTTTATAAATCAGAGCATTGAGTATAGAAGCTGGGATGTAATGGTAAAATTGTACAAGGCATTGGTGAGACCAAATCTGGAGTATGGTGTACAATTTTGGTCGCCCAATTATAGGAAGGATGTCAACAAAACAGAGAGAGTACAGAGGAGATTTACTAGAATGTTGCCTGGGTTTCAACAACTAAGTTACAGAGAAAGGTTGAATAAGTTAGGTCTTTATTCTCTGGAGCGCAGAAGGTTAAGGGGGGACTTGATAGAGGTCTTTAAAATGATGAGAGGGATAGACAGAGTTGATGTGGACAAGCTTTTCCCTTTGAGAATAGGGAAGATTCAAACAAGAGGACATGACTTCAGAATTAAGGGACAGAAGTTTAGGGGTAATATGAGGGGGAACTTCTTTACGCAGAGAGTGGTAGCGGTGTGGAATGAGCTTCCAGTGGAAGTGGTGGAGGCAGGTTCGTTGGTATCATTTAAAAATAAATTGGATAGGCATATGGATGAGAAGGGAATGGAGGGTTATGGTATGAGTGCAGGCAGGTGGGACTAAGGGAAAAAAAGTTGTTCGGCACGGCCCTGTAGGGCCGAGATGGCCTGTTTCCGTGCTGTAATTGTTATATGGTTATATGGTTATATAAGGGAAACATGGAGTGGGCAGAGAGGGAAGGGTGTAGAGAGGGAGGTTGAAAGGGAGCGGGGTAGGGAGGAAGGGGGAGGTGAAGGGGGTAGAGAGGGAGAGGGAGAGGAGCAGAGAGGGAGGGTAGAGGGATGGGGAGGGGGGGTAGAGAGGGAGAATGGCAGAGAGGGAGGGGGATGGAGTCCCTGCCCCTTCTCCCTCCTCCTTAATTCCCTCATCCTCCTCCCTTCACTCCCATTCGCTGCTCCAGGACCTACCCTGGTCATAGAGCAGCACCAGGGCTGGGACAGCTTGAGAGCCCATTGTTACCGTTGACAATGTCCCATTGTGATCGGCGCACCGTGAGAGGCATTGTGACATCATCACTGGGCGCTCTCTGAGAAAGCGGAAAACTTAACTCTTTAGAAACTTAAAATCATGAATAACTTCGGAAATATTGGTTGGAATGCGACGCAAAGATGTTTATCGCTTTGACGGGGAAAATGTGAGTAGAATATGTGAAAATGGGAAGGTTGTGGCCTAGCGTTTGGAAGAAGATAGGTAAAAGCAGAGTGACCATGCCGGCACAAACAAAGAGTGTTAGTAATATAGATGGGCCAAATGCAGCTTGGGACTAGCTTAGACAGGGCACGGGCAAATTGGGCTTAAAGACATGTTTCCCAGCTCCATAAATCCATAAAGGGACTGTCCCTCTTGGGCGACCTAATTGGCGAGTCTAGAAGAGTTTGGAAAAATGACGATGAAGACCTCCTTTGACTATGTTGAAGACCTCCTTCGACCTCCTTCGACTGTTGAGGACCAGGTTCGACTAGCTATGACTAGCTACGAGTAACTTTGGGAAAATTGGACACCGAATAGTGAAGAGTGAAGACGACCTCCTTCGATCTCCTTCGACCTCACTTCGACTATAATGAAGACTATCTACGACTATCTTTGACTACCCTCGATTACCTTGACTAACACGCCGACCTACTATGACTAAACCTACGAGTAAAAAAAGTATCGATTTTTTCCATGGCGACCTTTTTTTACTCGTGGGCATTTTTTAACATATTGAAGAAACGCCGCGACCTAGCTGAGGCCTCGAGTATGCGGAGACCACTTTCGAGCTAGATGACGAGAGTTACGATCTTGTGTCACCCATGCTGCGAGTATGAGTGTTGTACTTCCGGTGGCGCTGGTGCCAGCAGCCTCCACCTACAGCCGGGTATCTTTTTGTTTTTTTGTTTATTTATTTATTTAGTTATGTAAAAGTGTATTTTTTTGTGTTTCTTTGGTGTTTTTATGTGGGGGAAGAGGGCACGGTGCGGGGGATACCGTACTTCAGCCGCTTCCTGGTGAGGACGCGACTATTATTCGAGTCGCGTCCTCGCCCCCCCCCCCCTCCCCCCACAGCGGCCTACCTACCTGGATTGGCGCGGCCTTTCCTGCCGGGCCTTACCGGGGGTCGCCGTCTGGAGCCCGGAGTGCTGGACCTGCTGCACCGACATCATGGAGCTGCGGTTTGCGGAGCTCCCAACGCGGGCGGCGCTGATGGACAGCGCGGGGTCCTGCGACTCTGCCCGGCTCGACCTGGAGCTGCAGACTCCGGCAGCGGGAGGCGGCTGATCAGGAGGTCCGGGCCGCTGAGGAGGAGGATGCTCACCGTCGGGGTTCGGCGTCGGCGTTCCACCAGCCCGGCGTGAGGGCCTGAACATCGGGCCACCCGGGGCGGCGACTGCGGGTGCTCGGAAGGCCCCGTCCACGGATGAACACGGAGGGGAGGCTGGCTGGACTATGGTGCCATCCTCACCATGGTGCCATTTATGTTATGTTGTGTCGTGGACTTCTGTATTTGTGCTTTTTTTACATTTTAATTCAATTTCAATTTTATTTTTAATATGTTTTATTATTTATTTATTATTTATTTTTATTATTTCTTTGTGATTTTTTTATGATACTGCCTGTAAGGGAAATTCATTTCGTTGTCCCAAATTGGGACAATGACAATAAATTTGAATACAATACAATACAATACAATGAGTCGAGGGCAAACTCGCCAGAACTCGCGGATTAGGTCGCCGAAGTGGGACAGGACCTTTACTCCATGTCTCTGTATCTATGACTCTATTATAACTCTGTAATGAGGTGACACGAACACATATAAAGATACAACACATGTTTATACTTACAGCAAGGATCTGCAGACATTACATTTCCTTACTGCTACTCATACTAACAAGCGTAAGCAAGCTCTTGATAATATAAAGCACATACTGGGCAGAGTCACTACTAACAAGCACTATAATTGGCTTGTATGAAATTGCCAATCTACAAACTCTACATAGGTTAAAATGCAAACTTGATTGGATTTGATCTGCAGCTGATGTTGATTGTTTACATTTCATAAAAACAGGGAAATAATCTGAGTTTTTAATCCTAAAATATTTAAAATGCATTGTCCTGCAACTTTTGACCTAAAATGCAAACACAGCAAATTTTGTAACTGCATCACCCTGGGTCTCTTGGATAAGAGAAATATAACAGGGACAGACAAAAATGGCATTTAATTAGTGCATTCCCTCGTCTCAAAACCTCTCAAAGTAGAAATGGAAAATATGACTGATGCAATAAATCTGAACTTAAAACAGAAAACACAAAGTACTCAGGAGGTTAAGCTTCTTCTGTGGAGGGAAAAGCAGATCTAAGTTTAATGGAAGATGGACACAAAATGCAGGAGTAACTCAATGGCTCCGGGAACATCACGAACGAAACCCGCGTGCAGGTCACGGGGAGAACGTACAGACAGCGCCCGTTGTCAGGATCGAACCCGGGCTGTAATGCAGCAACTCTACTGCTGCACCGCCATAGAAACATAGAAACATAGAAATTAGGTGCAGGAGTAGGCCCATTCGGCCCTTCGAGCCTGCACCGCCATTCAATATGATCATGGCTGATCATCCAACTCAGTATCCCGTACCTGCCTTCTCTCCATACCCCCTGATCCCCTTAGCCACAAGGGCCACATCTAACTCCCTCTTAAATATAGCCAATGAACTGGCCTCAACTACCCTCTGTGGCAGAGAGTTCCAGAGATTCACCACTCTCTGTGTGAAAAAAAGTTCTTGTCATCTCGGTTTAAAGGATTTCCCCTTTATCCTTAAGCTGTGACCCCTTGTCCTGGACTTCCCCAACATCGGGAACAATCTTCCTGCATCTAGCCTGTCCAACCCCTTAAGAATTTTGTAAGTTTCTATAAGATCCCCTCTCAATCTCCTAAATTCTAGAGAGTATAAACCAAGTCTATCCAGTCTTTCTTCATAAGACAGTCCTGACATCCCAGGAATCAGTCTGGTGAACCATCTCTGCACTCCCTCTATGGCAATAATATCCTTCCTCAGATTTGGAGACCAAAACTGTACGCAATACTCCAGGTGTGGTCTCACCAAGACCCTGTACAACTGCAGTAGAACCTCTCTGCTCCTATACTCAAATCCTTTTGCAATGAAAGCTAACATACCATGCTGCCCTGTTGTGTACACCGTAATAATAGTGTATCAATGATTGAAGGAATGAACCGTTAGACTGATGCTGGAGTGCCAATAAAACAGGCTGCTTTGTCCTGGACCTTATCGTTGGTGATAAGGCCATGTGATATGAGCAGAATTAGACCACTCGGCCCATCAAGTCTACTCTGCCATTCAATCATGGCTGATCTATCTTTCCCTCCAAACCCCATTCTCCCGCCTTCTCCCCAATGCCCTTGACACCTGTACTTATCAAGAATCTATCTATCTCTGCCTTAAAAATATCCATTGACTTGGCCTCCACAGACTTCTGCGGCACTGAATTCCACAGATTCACCACCCTCTGACTAAATAAATTCTTCCTCATCTCATTCCCAAAGGAGCTTCCTTTAATTCTGAGGCTATGACCACTGGCGGTAGACTCTCCCACTGGTGGAAACATCCTCACCACATCCACTCCATACAGGCCTTTCACTATTCGGTAAGTTTCAATGAGCCTCCCCCTCATCCTTCTAAACTCCAGCGAGTACAGACCCAATGCCGTCAAACGCTCATCATAGGTTAACCCTCTCATTCCTGGGATCGTTCTAGTAAACCTCCTCTGGACCACCTACAGAGCCAGCGCATCCTTACAGAGATATGGTGCCTAAACTTGCTGAATGGTGTTGAACTTCTGTAGTGTTGTTGGAACTGGAATTAACCTGGCAAACAAAAAGTATTTTAATGTGCTCTTGTTATGTCACCTTAAAAGCTGCTGTTGGTTATCCACTGGGAATATCCAGACTGACCTGATCTTGTACTATTAATGAAACCTATCCTCTTGAGCGTCTGATCAATAGTGATCCCAAAATTCATATCGCCAGGAGTCATAGTCATAGAGTTACACGGCATGGAAACAGGCTCTTTGGCCCAAAAGGGCGGCAAGGTGGTGCAGCGGTAGAGTTGCTGCCTGAGTCCCAGAAACCTCGGTTCGATCCTGACTACGGTTGCTGTCTGTAGGGAGTTTGTATGTTCTCCCTGTAACCTGTGTGTGTTTTGTCTGGGTGCTCTGGTTTCCTCCCAAACTTCAAAGACGTACAGGTTTGTAGATTAATTGGTTTTGGTAAAAAAATTGTAAATTGTCCCTCATGTGTAGGATTGTGTTAGTGTGTGGGGATCGTTGGTTGGGGCTGAATCGGTGGGCTGAAGTTTCCATGCTGTTTCTCTAAACTCAACTCCACTCAACTCCACTCAACTCCACTCAACTCATCCATATTGACCAAGATGTCTACCTGAGCATGTCCAATCTGCCTGTATTTGGCTCATATCTACCTAAGCATTTAGTATTCTGTTTTTTGTTCTATCTAACTTTTCTTCATTCTGATGCCCCTGATTATCTCTCCACAGACTCTGCCTATCCTACTGAATATTTCCAGCATTTCTTTTTACAGATTTGCATCAGCCACAGTTACAGTATATCTTTAACTTTGAAAACGCGTTCAACCACACTGGTTTGCAATTTACATTTGAGCTGGCCTCACAGTTTAATGGGCAAATGAGCCCAAAGTTACTAATGTAATCAGAGATGGACTTACACACTTCCACTTTAGTTGAGAGCAAGCAAAAAAATTACCATTAAATTAAATATATTGGTTTAGTTTAGTTTAAAAATGCAGCATGGAAACAGGCCTTTCTGCCCACTGAGTCTACACTGACCAGCGATCACCTGTCAACTAGTTCTACCCTACACACAAGGGACAATTTACAAAAAACAGTTATCATACAGTATAAACCAGAATAGACACAAAAGGCTGGAGTAACTCAGTGGGTCAGGCAACATCTCTGGAGAGGATTGGGTGACATTTCGGGACAAGACCCTTCTTGCAAATCAGTACGTCTTTGGAATGTGGGAGGAGACTGGTCAAAATCCATGGGAGAATAGATAAAGTAAATATAGACTGCACCCGTAGGCTAGTTTAGTTGTTCAGTTTATTGTCACATGTACCCAGGTACAGCAAAAAGCTTTTTGTTGCACGCTAACCAGTTGGCGGAAAGACTATGCACGATTACAATCCAGCCACTTACAGTGTTTGGACACATGATAAGGGAGTAATATTTAGTGCAAGATAAAATCCAGTAAAGTCTGATTAAAGCTAGTCGGAGAATATGACAGATCTGAGGAAATTAAGAAGAGCAAAGTTAAAGGTTAAAGGAGTAGAGGTTTAAAAGAGTGGAGCAATTGTAATGAGTTGCAGTATAATATAGACACATGTGAAGTTATCCACTTTGGTGGAAAAAACAAGGGGGCAGGTTATTATCTCAATGGGGTTAGGTTAGGTAAGGGGGAGGTACAGTGAGACCTGGGTGTCCTTGTACACCGGTCACTGAAAGTTGGCGTGCAGGTGCAGCAGCCAGTGAAGAAAGCTAATGGAATGTTGGCCTTCATAACAAGAGGATTTTAGTATAGGAGTAGAGAGGTTCTTCTGCAGTTGTATGGGACTCTGGTAAGACCACATCTGGAGTATTGTGTACAGTTTTGGTCTCCTAATTTGAAGAAGGATATCCTTGTGATTGAGGCAATGCAGCGTAGGTTCACGAGATCGATGCCTGGGATGGCGGGACTGTCATATGAGGAGAGATTGAAAAGACTGGGCTTGTGTTCACTGGAGTTTAGAAGGATGAGGGGTTTCTTATAGAAACATATAAAATTATAAAAGGACTGTACAAGCTAGATGCAGGAAAAATGTTCCCAATGTTGGGCGAGTCCAGAACCAGGGGCCACAGTCTTAGAATAAAGGGGAGGCCATTTAAGATTTTTTCACCCAGAGAGTTGTGAATTTGTGGAATTCCCTGCCACAGAGGGCAGTGGAGGCCAAATCACTAGATGGATTTAAGAGAGAGGCAGATAGAGCTCTAGGGGCTGGTGGAGTCAAGGGATATGGGGAGAAGGTTATTGATTGGGGCTGATCAGCCATGATTGCAATGTATGGCGGTGTTGGCTCGAAGGGCCGAAATGGCCTCCTCCTGCACCTATTTTCTATGTTTCTATGAATGATTGCAGATCCACTTCTTGGACCAGCACGTGGAGAGGCGTCTTGCTTGGGCGCCATCTTGGAAAGTGTCAGGATGGAACCCGGGTCTCTGGCCCTGTAGGGCAGCACCTCTGCCCTACAGGGAGGAAAACCAGAGCATCAGTTTATAAGGAAAACAAGAATATATTAGAGAAAGACACAAAGTGTAGGAGTAACTCAGCGGGTCAGGCAGCATCTCCGGAAAAAAAGAATAGGTGACGTTTCTGGGTGGAACCCTTCTTCTGACTGTATGTAGAGGGGAGGGGAACTGGAGGTAGAAAAAGGCCGGAACAAATCAGGGCCGGCAACAGATTAATACGGAAGGGTGGAGCCCACAATGGCCCATTGTTGGCTGGGGAAGTGGTGTCAATAGATGACCAAGGAAGGATGTAGCCCTCTTCTCCAGCCAATAATTGATCATTATGAGATCCACCTTTCTATGGTCATCTATTGCCGGCCACGATTTGTTCTGGCCTTTTCCTACCCCCTGTCCCCCCCCACCCTCTCTACTTTCAGTCTGACAAAGAGTCCGGACATGAAACGTCACCCATCCTTTTTCTCCAGAGACGCTGCTTGGCCAGCTGAGTTACTCCTGCACTTTGTGTCTATCCTCGGTATAAACCAGCATCTGCAGTTCCTTCCTCCGCAAGCATACATTGGAAATGGACATTGTATGCCAACAGCATGTGGATAATAACAATTCAGCTATTCAGGCCTTGTGTCAGGGAGGGGGTTCTAGGCTTTGGCAAGAAGCAGTAGGTGGTGACTTCAAAGTCTTTGATGTCGACCAATGTTTCCAGCAGATCGAAAATGAATAACAGAAATATTGTCTATCCTATTATCACTATTTTGGTTAGAGATTTGATTTCTATAACGTATCTCGAATAACTTTTATCAGCCAGTAAAATCATTTCCAGTTACCATAATCCTCTTTCCGAATTTTTACAGTCGGATTTTGAACTGCAAATCCATTTACACGTACGTGTGAAAATCTCATGCGGTTCGGAGAGATTGTGGTTTCCTTTTCATCGCTCTGTCAGGTTTGAGGTAGCGAGTCGGTGATACATTTTACATTTCAAAAGCAATGGGGAAATAAAATAAAAAAATTCAGGAGAGATGTTCAAAGGGGTGAAATTTCTCTGGGAACATCACTGAAGCCAAACTTCACTGCAGTTAATCCGGCCACAAATGTGGTCAATAGGTGGGCGGCAGGGCGGCTCAGCGATAGAGTTGCTGCCTTGCAGCACCAGAGATCGGGTTCGAGCCAGACTACCGTTGCTGTCTGGACGGGGAGGCACCGTTTCAGGACTAACCTGGACTATTTACCTTGTCTGCACATCTGGACGCCCACAGCGACGGCTGCGGAGGGTTGAGGTCCCGACCGCAGGGGGATAATGGAGGAGGACTGGCCAATTTTTGTGCCTTCCACCACAGTGATCAATGCTGTGGTGGATGTTTGTGTTAAATTTTCAGTGTGTTTTTGTGTGTTCTTTCTCATTGTACTGCCAATGAGGTAGATAATGCATTTCGTGTTCTTTCTCATTGTCTGAATCTGAATCTGCTGGCAAATTCATTTCACTTACACTTTATGTGCAATGTGACGAATAAAACTGATTGTATTCTATTGATTGTTGTACAGGGTTTGTACATTCTCCCTGTGACCTGTGTGGGTTTTCCACGGGTGCTCTGGTTTCCTCCCACATTCCAAAGACCCGCAGGTTTGTAGGGTAATTGGCTTCTGCAAATTGTCCCTAGTTTAGTTTAGTTTTAGTTTAGGTTATTGTCATGGGCTGTACTGAGGTACAGTGAAAAGCTTTTGTTGCTTGCTATCCAGTCAGTAGAAAGACAATACATGATTGCAATCGAGCCACTTACAGTGTAATAGATACATGATAAGGGAATAATGTTTAGTGCAAGGTAGAGCCCTCAAAGTCCGATCAAAGATAGTCTGAGGAGTTGCCAATGAGGTAGATAATAGTTCAGGACCGCGCTCTGATTTGTGGTAGGATGGTTCAGTTGCCTGATAACAGCTGGGAAAAATCTGTCCCTGAATCTGGAGGTGTGCGATTTCACACTTCTATACCTTTTGCTTGATGGGAGAGGGTAGAAAAGGGAGGGTAGTGTGTAGGGTTGTGTTAGTGTTTGGGTGAATGCCTGTCGGCGTGGAATCAGTGGGCCAAAATGCCTGTTTCCACGCTGTATCTCTAAACTAAACTAGACTGCTTTAAACTGCACTGCACTGAACTGCACAAAACCAAATTGCATTAAGCAACACTGCACTAAATTAAACTAAAGTAAACTAAACCGCAGGTAGACAAAAATGCTGGAGAAACTCAGTGGGTGAGGCAGCATCCAAGGAGTGACGAATTGGGCGACGTTTCGAGTCAAGACCGGAAACATCGCCAATTCCTTTCCTCCATAGATGCTGCCTCTAGGGCCTGTCCCACTTTCCCGAGTTACTCACGAATTCTCCCGCGTTTTCCCCTTGATTCAAACTCGGAGAGTTACGGTAATAGTCAGCCCTAGGTTATTGTTTTTTTACCAGTGGACATTTTTCAACATAATAATAATAATAATAATAATAATAATCTTATTTATATAGCACATTTTTAGTCAACTTGCATTGACCCCAAAGTGCTTCACATAATTACATTACATTTACACACAGGCAAAGGTGGGTGAAGTGTCTTGCCCCAAGGACACAACGACAGTATGCACTCCAAGCGGGATTCGAACCGGCTACCTTCCGGTCCCCACTTAGAACACTTAGCCCATTGCGCCATCTGTCGTCCCAACATACTAAAAAAACGTCCCGACTTACCTGATGCCCCAGCTGGCATTACGAGCCGCTACAAAATATCTACGGACTCCTACGGACTCGCTACGGACATTCTCAGGGACTTGAATCAAGGAGAAAACTCGGGAGAATTCATGAGTAACTCGGGAAAGTGGGACAGGGCCTTCACCCGCTGAGTTTCTCCAGCATTTTTGTCTTCCTTCGATCTTTCCAGCATCTGCAGTTCTTTCTTAAACTAAACCGCTAGTCTCTGTGCAGAGACACCCTTGCTTTTTATAGCCAGTAATATTTATGCCATACTTTATTGATTTGCCTTGAAGGGAGTTTTGGAATCTATAAATTTGCTGATATTTCACTTTCAGTAGTGAAATAGTCTGAAAACCGACGGCTATTATTGTGGTTGCAAGGACAAAGTCAAGATCTACACACCGATTCATCTGTACAAAGTACAAAGGTCATAGTTTCTGTTGGAAACTCTCCCAAATGTTTGATTGTCGAGATGCATCTTCAGATCGTTTAGTTAGAATCAAAAAATCCTCCCCCACAATTAAAATGTGGATTGTGGAAATGTCGGAGACCCTACATCTAGAAAGAATTAGACTTGTCCAAATGGACAAACAAGAACTTTTTGTTAAAATATGGTCTCCATTCGTTAATTATTTGAAGGGTTAGATTGGCACGGAAACCCAACCGAAGCCTGAACCCAGGATTAGATGAAAAGGTATGCTTTATAATCTACGAACCTATCTCCAATGACATATTATTAGTAATTAATTCCACTTTTTCTCTTTTTTGACATTAGTAATTCTTTTTTTCTCTTTCTCTCTCTTTCTATCTATATTAAAGAAACACTAGAATCAGAATCAATCGACAATTGAAAATTTTAATAATGTATGATTGATGTACATGAATTTTTTTTACTATAATATGTAACTATACTTTACCACAATATGTTTGCTTCTAATAAAAATATTTAAAAAAAAAAAAAATCAAAAAAATCCTGTGCAAATGCAGAAAAATACAGAGCAATCAAGACAGAGACATATGTTTGCTTCTAATAAAAATATTTAAAAAAAATTAAAAAAAATTAAAAATCCTATGCAAATACAGAAAAAATACAGAGCAATCAAGATAGAGACTTATGTTTGCTTCTAATAAAAATATTAAAAAAAAGAAAAGAAAAAAAAAATCAAAAAATCCTATGCAAATACAGAAAAAATACAGAGCAATCAAGACAGAGACAAATCCTGATTGTGCGACTTGTTCTCATTAATTCTCTGATCATTACTTCAGTACGTCCTTTGAAAATCATCTGACAATATTCTGATACACACTCTTGATCGCTCATTATGGAATGCTTCAGAAAATATGATTAATTGCACATTCAGAAAGAGTGAATCTGGGATGAATTTTAAAATGTCCTCCCAACTTTTTTTCATTTGGGATGTTGTTGCCAAGGATATAATTGTATCCAAGTCAATGCAATATTTGTGATTATTTTCAATTCGGTGGAATTCGTTGCCACAGACGGTGGTGGAGGCCAAGTCATTGGGTATTTTTAAAAGGAAGATTGATTTGTTTAGTTTAGTTTAGTTTAGTTTATTTTATTTTATTGAAACAGCGCAGAAACGTTGCCTTGTTCCTTTGCTCCATAGATGCTGCCGCACCCGCTGAGTTTCTCCAGAACTTTTGTCTACCGCAGAAACAGACCCTTCAGCCCACTGGGTCTGCACCGACCAGCGATCCACATATACTTGCGCTATCCTATACAATAGGGACAATTTACAATTTTTGCCAAAGCCCATTAACTACAAACATGTACAGATTGGAGTGTGAGAGGAAACTGGTGCACCCGGAGAGAACCCACGCAGTCAAGGGGAGAATATACAAACTCTGTACAGATAGCACCCATAGTCAGGATCAAACCCGGGTCTCTGGCACTGTAAGGCAGCAACTCTACCGCTGTGCCACCATGCCGACCCTCTACTAAGAGTAGAGCAGGCTGATTAGTAAGGTGCCAAAGGTTATGGGGAGAAGGGGGTTGAGAGGGAAAGATAGATCAGTCATGATTGAATGGCGGAGCAAACTAGATGGGCCGAATGGCCTAATCCTGCTCCTATATCTTATGAACGTATAAAATTATGTCAGGCATAGATAGGGAAGAGAGTCGGAACCTTTTTCCCAGGATGGAAAAATCTAATACTAGAGGGCATAGCTTTAAGGTGAGAGGGGCAAAATGTAAAGGAGATGTGCGGGGCAACTTTCTTACAGATGGTGTGTGCCTGGAACACACTTCGAGGGGTGGTGGTTGAGGCAGATACTGAAGTGGTGTTTGACCTTTGCATAGGCACATGGAAAGGGCAGGTTTGGAAGGATATGGACCTAATGAGGGCAGGTAGGACTAGTATAGCTGGGACATGTTGTCCTAAGGGCCTGTTTCCACACTGTATCACTCTATGACTATGACTCAATGACACATGTATATGGAGGAGATAGAGGGATATGGATTATGTGCAAGCAGATATGGATTGGTCTTGGCATCATGTTCAGCACAGACAATATGGGCCGAAGGGCCTGTTTTTGTGCTGTGCTGTTCTTTGTTGGTTGATGTGGGCAACATGGACCAAAGTTTGTGTGAAAAAGTTGCCCCTCAGGTACCAATCTTTCCACCCTCACCTTTTATCCAAAATAATCATCTATATTCACTTCTAAGGAGAGAGACATTGCAGTTGGTAATTGTTACGCCCACCAAAATCAAATACCTCAAAGGCCAATAACATAATACAAAACCAGGTTCAAATGCAAAAATGATTTATTTTTCGCTAACAAAAAAAGAACTAAACCTGAATCAAACAAACAAAGAGGGGTCGGATGGGCTGGCAAACAAAAGATAAAGGGTGCTCTGGCCAACCACTCAATGGGCTGTGGGACCAGAGACTCTAAACCTGCCTCAGTGTGAAAATAAACCTGAAACAAAACCACGAAAACAATAATGCCAGTCCCATCCTTCCCAAGCAAAATAAGTTAATACAGAATGAAGAATTACATGAAGAAAACTATGCAATGAATCAAACAACCCAAAACAACACCAGACTGCTGCCACCAGTCTGAGGGGGACAAGAGAGAGGCCGAGACTGCCAGTGCACAGCTCTCTTAAAGCTGAGGCTCATCATCAGGCTCACGTGATGCAGCTTGGGCCAGGAGCCTCCAATCAGGTACAGGAGCAACCAGGCAGCAAGAGGTACTAGTGGAAATCAGAGAAACAGGTTAGTGCAAAATTAACACCAGCAGAGGGAGTGCATAATACCCCCACCCTAAGTTACTGAATATGTTTCTGAAAATAAAATAAAGACCACCACCAAATTTCGGAAACTATTCAGTAGCTCAGACATCACTGGCGCGACAATGCGTCAGCCAAGACATTATCCCTGCCACGGATATGCTTGACTTCCAGATTGTAGCCCTGCAACTGTAAACTCCAGCTCATTAACCGTCGGTTTTTATTTCTCATCCTATTTAAGAACAGCAGCGGATTGTGATCTGTGTATACGACGACGGGAACATTCGAGGAGCCAACATAGACCTCAAAATGATCTAGAGCCATTAACATCGTAAGAGTCTCTTTTTCGATGGTAGAGTACCATTTCTGATGGCGATTAAACTTTTGAGAAAAGTATGAAACTGGATGTTCCACACCATCAGAACCATCTTGGAAAAGAACTCCACCAACTCCACTGTCACTAGCATCAACTGCCAACTTCAACGGCTGCTCAAAATCGGGTGCTGCAAGCACGGGTGCGCGCACAAGAAGGCTCTTTGTTTGTTCAAAAACAGTTTGACACACATCGGACCACTCAAAAACGACCTTCGGGCTTAACAGATCCGTTAAAGGAGCAGCCACCACGGAGAAATTTGGACAGAACCCTCTATAGTACTCCACCATTGCCAGATAACGACGGAGCTCAGTCCTAGAGGTAGGAGTTGGATACTCGACAATATGCTCTATCTTTGCCTGGAGAGTGCAAACCTGACCCCGGCCCACCATTTTACTAAGATACGTTACCGTGGCCTGGCCAAATTCACACTTTCCAAGATTGATGGTCAAGTTTGCATGAGCGAGTCGTTTGAATACCTCTGTCAAGTGGTCGATGTGGTCGATCCACGACCTGGAGCACACAACCAATTCATCAAGGTATGCCTCACAATAAGACAGACCAGACAACACTACGTTTACCAACTGTTGAAATGTTGCCGGCGCGTTACGCATACCAAAAACCATGACAGTATATTGAAGGAAATCATCAGGTGTAACAACTGCAGAGATTTCTTTCGCACGCTCAGTTAGAGGGACTTAGAAACATAGAAACATAGAAATTAGTTGCAGGAGTAGGCCATTTGGCCCTTCGAGCCTGCACCACCATTCAAAATGATTATGGCTGATCATCCAACTCAGTATCCTGTACCTGCCTTCTCTCCATACCCCCTGATCCCTTTAGCCACAAGGGCCACATCTAACTCCCTGTTAAATAAAGCCAATGAACTGGCCTCGACTACCCTCTGCGGCAGAGAGTTCCAGAGATTCACCACTCTCTGTGTGAAAAAAGTTCTTCTCATTTTAAAGGATTTCCCCCTTATCCTTAAGCTGTGACCCCTTGTCCTGGACTTCCCCAACATCGGGAGTAATCTTCCTGCATCTAGCCTGTCCAACCCCTTAAGAATTTGGTAAGTATCTATAAGATCCCCTCTCAATCTCCTAAATTCTAGAGAGTATAAACCAAGTCTATCCAGTCTTTCTTCATAAGACAGTCCTGACATCCCAGGAATCAGTCTGGTGAACCTTCTCTGCACTCCCTCTATGGCAATAATGTCCTTCCTCAGGTTTGGAGACCAAAACTGTACGCAATACTCCAGGTGTGGTCTCACCAAGACCCTGTACAACTGCAGTAGAACCTCCCTGCTCCTATACTCAAATCCTTTTGCTATGAAAGCTAACATACCATTCGCTTTCTTCACTGCCTGCTGCACCTGCATGCCTACTTTCAATGACTGGTGTACCATGACACCCAGGTCTCGCTGCATCTCCCCTTTTACTAGTCGGCCACCATTTAGATAATAGTCTGCTTTCCTGTTTTTGCCACCAAAATGGATAACCTCACATTTATCCACATTATACTGCATCTGCCAAACATTTGCCCACTCACCCAGCCTATCCAAGTCACCTTGCAGTCTCCTAGCATCCTCCTCACAGCTAACACTGCCCCCCAGCTTAGTGTCATCTGCAAACTTGGAGATATTGCCTTCAATTCCCTCACCCAGATCATTAATATATATTGTAAATAACTGGGGTCCCAGCACTGAGCCTTGCGGTACCCCACTAGTCACTGCCTGCCATTGTGAAAAGGACCCGTTTACTCCTACTCTTTGCTTCCTGTTTGCCAGCCAGTTCTCTATCCTCATCAATACTGAACCCCCAATGCCGTGTAATTTAAGTTTGTATACTAATCTCTTATGTGGGACCTTGTCGAAAGCATTCTGGAAGTCCAGATACACCACATCCACTGGTTCTCCCCTATCCACGCTACTAGTTACATCCTCGAAAAATTCTATAAGATTCGTCAGACATAATTTACCTTTCGTAAATCCATGCTGACTTTGTCCAATGATTTCACCACTTTCCAAATGTGCTGCTATCCCATCTTTAATAACTGACTCTAGCAGTTTCCCCACTACCGATGTTAGACTAACTGATCTGTAATTCCCCATTTTCTCTCTCCCTCCTTTCTTAAAAAGTGGGGTTACGTTTGCTACCCACCAACCCTCAGGAACTACTCCAGAATCTAAAGAGTTTTGAAAGATTATTACGACTTGCCGATATCCCTTCAATAAATCCAATTTTGTGACAAAAGAGGCATTACCGACACGATCCACGCAATCCTCCATACGTGGGAGAGGATAACAATCGGTTTTGGTTACGCTATTAACCCTACGAAAGTCAGTACAGACCCAGTCGTCACCATTAGCCTTAGCAGCCAACAGACAAGGAGAGCTCCATGAACTACAGCTAAGCTCGGCAATGCCATGCTGCAGCATATAGTCAACCTGACTCTTTAGACGGCGGCGCTTGTCTGGATTGATACGATATGGGTGTTGCTTAATTGGCTTAGTATCAGCCACGTCAATGTCATGTTTTAGAATGGAAGTTTGAGACGGCACATCAGAAAACAGCGACTTATTTGACTCAACCAAAGCAATCAGATCTCTCCGATGACTCTCAGTCAAATGAGACAAACGCAATGGAAGTGTTTTCAACGCCTCAGAATTGGACAGTTTACCATGCGTCACAGCCACAGACAAACGTGCCTCACCCACTGAAGAAGGGTTTCGGCCCGAAACGTTGCCTATTTCCTTCGCTCCATAGATGCTGCTGCACCCGCTGAGTTTCTCCAGCTTTTCTGTGTGCCTCACCCACTTCAGCATCAGTGTCAGGGGACAGCACCATCGCAGTCAAAACAGGCTTGGACGATAGTGTGGGACACAGCGTCTCTGGTTCAAAACCCACAGACTTTTTCTCGTGATATCGTTTGAGCATGTTTACATGGCAAAACTGATTTTTACGCCTCCGATCAGGAGTGGCAATTAGGTAATCTCTCTCACCCATTTTCTTTTCTACCAGATAAGGGCCGCTATAACGAGCCTGCAGACTCGACCCAGGAATTGGCAACAATACCACAACTTTGTCACCTGGAAAAAAGTCTCTCCTCTTAGCGTTTGTTATATTCCGGACAGTGAATAAACAATAACTTACACGCAGGCTGGCTGGATCACAAGAGAGATTTATTACCCAACATTCCCTACTTATATACAAGACCAATTCATTAGCATATAATGAATATGCATGAATACATTACACTGCTCTCCTTTTTTTAAGTATTAAATCTAAGCACACAATTTTCTTGTTATACTTGATTTAAACCAGTTTTCATTAAATTTTAAACACAATATATTTATTTTCCATATTCACACATTTTCATTCTACCTAGACAGTGAGTTACTTAACTTAAAAACCTAATCTGACTACTGGTTTACGGATCCTGCCTGATCGTCTAACAGTAACAGGTGTAACAGGTTTAGGTGTTGACTCAACTGTAGGCTTGTTTGGCTCTGTTTTAGTACCCTGACTTTGACTAGAGGAATCTGTTTCTTTGTCTGTACTAACTGAACTTTGTGTTTCAATCACAGTGGTCTCTTCCAACTCACTTTCTGATAAAGACTCAGGAATTAGGACTTCATGCTCAGTTTTTGGTTCATCTTTGGCTGGAATCGTTTGATCAACATGAACAATTTTGATCCTATCTCCAACTTCAACTAAGTATATTTTTGTTCCACACACTTCCACTATTTTCCCAACATCCCATTTGTCTCTACTGGACTTGTTGGGGGGACTGAGAACACGAACCTGCTCATCTGGCTTGAAGTACCTCTCCTTTTTGTGGGAGTCGAAGTGACGTTTTTGACTTAATTGTTTTTGTTCAACTCTCAAAGCCAAATTGGGTTGAACTAGACTTAGGCATATTCTTAGCCTTCTCTTCATCAACAATTCTGCAGGTGAGTAACCTGTTGTTGTGTGTGGTGTGGTTCTGTACTTCAACAAGAAACTAGCTAAACGGTGTTTCATGCTGAGCTTTGAACTACCCTGCAAAACCTGTTTCTTGAGAGCGTGTTTGACAACTCTAACAGACCTTTCTGCCGCCCCATTAGAGGCTGGATGGTATGGGGGAACAAGTGTGTGTTTTACACCATTCCGCTGCATGAACTCTTTGAACTGTTCTGAACGAAACCGAGGCCCGTTGTCAGAAACCAGTTCTTCCGGTAAACCATGGCATGCAAAAATTGATCTCAACTCATCTATGGTACGCTCAGTAGTAGTGCTTGACCCCATATGTTTAACCTCAATCCATTTGGAATGACTATCTACCAGCACCAGAAAATGATCATTACCCTTTTCGCAAAAATCTACATGAACTCTCTGAAAAGGTCTACTTGGGCATGACCAGGGTTGCAGTGGTGTTTTTGGTGGTTTACTCTGGCAGATGCTACATTTGCTCACCAGTGACTCAATGTCACTGTCAATACCAGACCAATACACAAAACCTCTGGCAATTGATTTCATGCTTACTATGCCAGGACATGACTTCAGAATTAAGGGACAGAAGTTTAGGGGAAATATGAGGGGGAACTTCTTTACGCAGAGAGTGGTGGCGGTGTGGAATGAGCTCCCAGTGGAAGTGGTGGAGGCAGGTTCATTGGTATCATTTAAAAATAAATTGGATAGGCATATGGATGAGAAGGGAATGGAGGGTTATGGTACGAGTGCAGGCAGGTGGGACTAAGGGGAAAAAAATTTGTTCGGCATGGACTTGTAGGGCCGAGATGGCCTGTTTCCGTGCTGTAATTGTAATATGGTTATATGGTTATATGTTCGGCATGAAGTTTGTTCATAATTATGTTTCTCAAAGACTCTGGTACAACCACACTGTAACCCCATTTAACGCATCCCTGCTCACATGATAATTCATGGCATTGATTATGGAAAGGCTTCAGCTCTGAGTTCAGAACTGAGTTCAATCCACTATCGATTTCAGTCCAACCATTCAATGTCTGTTAATAAACCCACGGCAGAGTTCTCATGGGGCAACCGGGACAACGCATCTGCAACTGCACCTTGTAGTCATACTGGGACAGCAAAATTGCCCAGCGCTGCATCCTTGATGCCGCCATGGAAGGTATAGCTGACTTGGGACCCAGTATCACTAATAGTGGCTTGTGATCAGTCACCAGGGTGAATGGTCTGCCGAGAAGAAACTGATGGAATTTCTTGATTCCGAACATGAAGCTGAGTGCTTCCTTTTCTATCTGCGCATAATTGCATTCACTCGATGACAGGGTGCGGGATGCAAAAGCAATAGGCTTTTCCTGTCCGTCATTCATTACGTGGGAGATCACTGCACCTACACCATAACTTGAAACATCACAAGCAAGTTTCATCTCACGTGTCGTATCATAGTGAACAAGAAGTTTGTCAATGGTCAAGTTTTCCTTGCAGATGTCAAATGCACTTTGCTGTTCCTTTCCCCACGTCCATTTCACATCTTTTTGTAGCAGATGATGAAATGGCTTTAGCACAGTTGCTAAATCTGGAAGGAATCGTGCATAGCACTGCACCATCCCAAGGAATGATCGTAGCTCTGACACATTGTTGGGCTTTGGAGCATTCACAATTGCTTCGCTTTCACTGGGCAAAGTCCATTGGCGTCCAAGGTAGACCACCTCTGACTGTGCAAATGCACATTTACTTTGGCGCAGTTTGACATTGTGGCAGTTCAGTCTTATGAGAACTTGCTCTAGGATTTCCAGATGTTCTGCCATGCCTTCAGTGAATATCAATAGGTCATCCTGGTTGCACACACAGTGCGGAATGCCTTGTAATATTTAGTCCATGACAGACTGAAAATTTTTTGGGGATGATTTCACACCCTAGGGCAGCTTTGTATATGAATACAAGCCCTTATTTGTGTTGATAGTCAAGTACTGCTGACTTTCCTTGTCAACATTGAGTTGGGCGTAAGCGTGAGACAAATCCAGTTTAGTGAAGACTCTTGCTCCGCTAAGTTCTGCGTATAGATCTTGTGAGGTTGGTAACGGATATTGTTCGTCATCAATGGCTTGGTTGATTGTGACTTTGTAATCACCACATAGTCGAACAGTTTTGTCGGCCTTGGGTACGGCCACAATTGGCGTTGCCCAGTTACTTACTCTGGTCTGTCTTCACAAGTACTCCATTGCGCTCTAATCTGTCAAGTTCTACCTCCACTTGTTGCTTTAGTGCATATGGTACAGGTCTTGGTCGACAATACACAGGCCTCACATCTTGCTTAAGTCGAATGTGTGCAGAGTACCCTGTTATTCCCGTGTAACTGTCAGCAAAAATGTTTGCATGTTTGCTTGTGACGTTTTCAAGACGTGATTTGGACAAATTGACGTTGAAAATGTTCTTCCAGTCTAATTCTATTCTACTCAGCCAATCCTTTCCAAGGAGGGTTGGTTTATTTCTGCAGCTGGCCACTGTGATGGGCAGTGTTACTGACTGACCATTATGCTGAACTTTACAGTTCATTTGTCCACAAGTCTCCAAAACTTCGCCCGAGTAGGTTCGCAGCTTGACCTTACTCTCAAACAATGGTATCTGTGGGAACTTTGTTTCGTACAGGTCTCTGCTCATGACCGAACAATCTGCTGCCGTGTCAATACACATATCGATTAACTGTTTATTAATCAATCGTTTAGTTCGAAAGTCCTTGCCTTGGCTGGTTGTAGGCTTATCGATGTTGGTTGCATAAATGGTGTACTACCCAAGTTCACTTCCATCTGGGTTCACCTCCAAGTTGTGAATTTCTCTTCGGTGTTGTTGCTTGATTCCCGCAGATTGTTGGTTTCCTGTTTCATGCTTGGCCCGACATGCTGAGGCGATATGGCCTTTCTTCTGGCAGTTATAGCACTTGGCCATTTTGAACTGACAAAATTGGGATGAGTGATTACCGTTGCAACGATAACAACTGGCTAAACGTGGCTCCCCACCATACTTTGGTTTTGGTTTAGCGCCTCTTGGTTTGGCCATAGGCACTGCCTTGTGACTGTAAACGGCCACTGCAGTCCGTGGTGGACGAAACTCGCGAGCATTCTTTGATGCCATCTCTATTGTGGTAGCAATCTTGCATGCTTTCTTGAATGTGAGATCTGAAGTGTTCATCAGTTTGGACTGAATTCGTTCATCCACTAGACCACAAACAAATCTGTCTCGTAGTGCTCGTCCAAGAGATGTTCCAAAGTTACAGTGTAAACTTAAGTTTTTCAAGGCAACAATGTACTCATTGATTGTCTCATTCTGCTTCTGGTTTCTAGTGCCAAATTTATAGCTTTCTGCAATTTCCAGAGGCTTTGGGTTGAAGTGCTCCTCCAACCTATTTATAATGTCATTGAAAGGCACGTCTTTTTCCTTTAAGGGTGCAAGGAGATTCACGAGTGTGCCGTACACTTCAGGACCAATGTCTGTGAGCAGAATTGCTTTCATGTGTTCGCAAACAGCCTTATTTGTTTCAGCCACTATCTCTCCTTCACCACTAATCTCTAATATATTGTTTGCCGTGAAAAACATGTTTGCTCTCTCCATGTAGGAGATAAATGGCTCTCTACATTTGTCAAAGGTTCCAAGGTTCCCAATGTAGCCCGCGGACGCTAACATCGTGTCGTTCTCCTTTTTTTTTAAATTAAATAAAAGGTCCGTTCGAAACCCCAAATTCCTGTCTGTTCGGGTGTAACAATTCACCTAAAACTTAGCTGTACACTCCCAAGGACGACATCTTGCCACGTAGACACAACATAGAGATAGCCTGAGAAACTTGTGCCAATTTCTCCAGCTGCTGTTTTACTATAGCCCCCTGCCTAGAAGGATCTGCAGGCCTCTCGTGTCCAGCTCGCAAACAACTGCGACACAACTCCGTATTGACTGTTTAAACTGTTAAACAATCCTGCGTGTTGTAAAACAGTCCTGCACTGTATTTAAAGGATGAGTTCACAAACTCTATCCCATCCTCGTCACCAATTTTGTTATATTCCGGACAGCTAATAAACAATAACTTACACGCAGGCTGCCTGGATCACAAGAGAGATTTATTACCCAACATTCCCTACTTATACACAAGACCAACTCATTAGCATATAATGAATATGCATGAATACATTACAGCGTTCTTATCGAACCACTCTTTCATTTTTGTCTGGGCAGTTTCAAGATTTTCCATAGCCAATTCACATGCCCGCCGCAGTCTAAATCTAAAGTTACTGACGTGTTCCAACACATTTTGTTTAGTTTCTTCCTGTAACCACTTTTTTGTTAGGACTCTTAAAGGACCACGTACTGTATGGGCAAAAACTAAGTCAGCAGGTCTAAAACCCAAAGATTCCTGCACGACCTCTTGTACTGCAAACATCACCAGATGAACACCATCATCCCAGTCCTTCTCAAATTCCAGACAGTACGTACGCAACATAGACTTTAATGTCTGATGGAAACGCTCGAGAGCGCCCTGGCTCTCAGGATGATAAGTGCTTGAATGACAATGTTTGATGTCTAGTTGTTTCAACACTTGAGCAAATACTTTAGACATAAAGTTTGATCCCTGGTCGCTTTGTATCACATTAGGTAGACCAAACAAGGAACAAAACTTAGTAAGAGCTTTCACTATAGTGGGAGCAGTTATCTTCCGTAATGGAATCACCTCTGGAAAACGGGTAGATGCACACATTATGGTTAACAAAAACTTGTTGTCAGCTTTCGTTCGAGGCAGTGGACCCACACAGTCTATCATAAAACGTTCAAAAGGTTCACCAACTACAGGTGTCGGATACAAGGGTGCAGGAACGATAGTCTGGCTTGGTTTACCTGCTACTTGGCATGCATGACAACACTCGCAATGCTGCACTACATCCCTCTTTAACCCAGGCCAAAAGAAATGTAATATACGGTCGTATGTTTTATCCTAAATGGCCAGCAAGAGGATTATCATGAGCCAATGTAAGTATTTCATTCCGATACCTATGTGGCACTACACTCTGCTTAACAACGCTCCAGTCATCCTGACCAGATGCATTCAAAGGAGACCATTTACGCATAAGCAAGTTATCCCTCAGAAAATATCCCTTTGACAAGGAATCCACTTCCACCTCTGACACTGCGCTGTCAATCAAAGCAGACAAATCGGCATCACATTTCTGCTCAGCAACCAACTGGTCACGTGACAACGACACCGGTTTAGTCTCAGACATTTCACCCACTTGTGATGCAGACACACCCTGCGCAACACAGGATCCACCATCCTGCTCCACAAGGAAACACTCACTCGTCAATTTCATCATCAAACGTTGCTTGGTTTCTAGCCATAGTGACAGCACATGATGCAAAAACGTTTGGATGCTGCTCAGCAAGTTTATCTGGACACTACAACATAGGAACCGGCGTCACTTCAGGAGTGACCAAAACTTTCCCCCGCAGCCAAATCGTTACCCAGAATCAACGACACTCCCTTTATGGGAAAACGTTGACGTATCCCCACAGCTACTCGACCCGAAACAAGCTCAGACTCAAGGTTAACAGTATGCAATGGCACTCCCATGCCATCCATACCAAACCCTACAACTGGGACACTACAACCAACAGATGATTCAGCTGAAAATGGTAGCACATCTTTCAAAATGAAGGACTGAGAGGCAGCAGTATCACAGGTACTTCACTGTCCCCATCCTCCATAGACACAAAACCCCTCATGACAAAATGAGGAAAATCCACCAAATCATCAGTCTCAGGCAACACAGGGATTGCATGTGCCTTCTGTGTGTTGACCAAAGCCACCGGCTTCGCTTTTTTCTGTTTAAGAATGGGACACGTTTTACAAATGTGCCCTCTCTCCTTACAGTAGAAACACATTGGACTGTCCTTAGCCCCCAAATCACTGTCAGTTTTATCAGGTTTGACTTCCCACTGCTTTGAAGTGCTGCTATCAAATGGCACAGAAAAGGTTTTTATACTGTTACCAGCAACACCACCACGATCAACTGGTCTCCCACTTAGGCATGCAGGTGCAGCAGGCAGTGAAGAAGGCGAATGGTATGTTAGCATTCAAGGATTTGAGTATAGGAGCAGGGAGGTTCTACTGCAGTTGTACAGGGTCTTGGTGAGACCACACCTGGAGTATTGCATACAGTTTTGGTCTCCTAATCTGAGGAAAGACATTCTTGCCATAGAGGTAGTACAGAGAAGGTTCACCAGCGGATTCCTGCAATGTCAGGACTTTCACATGAAGAAAGACTGGATAGACTCGGCTTGTACTCGCTAGAATTTAGAAGATTGAGGGGGGATCTTATAGAAACTTACAAAATTCTTAAGGGGTTGGATAGGCTAGATGCAGGAAGATTGTTCCCGATGTTGGCGAAGTCCAAAACAAGGGGTCACAGTTTAAGGATAAAGGGGAAATCTTTTAGGACCGAGATGAGGAAAACATTTTTCACACAGAGAGTGGTGAATCTCTGGAATTCTCTCCCGCAGAAGATAGTTGTGGCTAGTTCATTGGCTATATTTAAGAGGGAGTTAGATGTGGCCCTTGTGACTAAAGGGATCAGGGGGTATGGAGAGAAGGCAGGTACAGGATACTGAGTTGGATGATCAGCCATGATCATATTGAATGGCGGTGCAGGCTCGAAGGGCCGAATGGCCTACTCCTGCACCTATTTTCTATGTTTCTATGTTTCTAAAACCAGAGGATCGCTCCCCAAAAACTGCCTTATGAGTGAGCACATATTCATTCGCCAATACAGCGGCCTTAGACACGTCTGAGACTTTCTGTTCATTAAGATATGTTGTCACTCTTTCAGGAAGACAGTTTTTAAAATCCTCCATTATCATCAAGGACTTTAACTGGGTAAAAAGTCTTTTACCACCTAAGCAGCACACCAGCGTTCAAACAGAGCCTCCTTTTCGCGAGCAAATTCAACATATGTTTGGTTATCATATTTTCTGAAACGCCGGAATTTTTGGCGGTACGCTTCGGGAACCAACTCATACGCTCTGAGGATGGCGGATTTTACAATTTCATAGTCAAGGCTATTGTCTACAGACAAAGACTAATATACCTCACGCGATTTACCAACAAGGATGCATTGCAACAGCAATGTCCACACGCCCTTAGGCCATTTCAGTGATATAGCCACACGCTCAAACACAGTGAAATATTTATCAACATCTTTTTCACTGAACGGTGGAACCAAACGAACATCTCTGCTCACATCAAACTCATGCTCTTTAGAAGAGAACCGGGAAATATCTAATTGTTTCTCCCGCAGCTGAATTTCAGCCCTTTTGGTTTCCTCCTCAAGCTCAAGCTGTTTCATTTCAAGAACATGCATGAGCTCTTTCTCTTTTAAGGCCATTCTCTGTGACTCAAGCTCCATCTCCTTCAGCTTAATGATGGCCTCCATGTTCTGAACTGGCTGTATAGGAGATTTAGGACCGTCAGGACTACTAGGCAACACCTCTTTGTCAACCAAAGCAGTCCATAACGTCTTCATTGACTGTTTGTTTGCTTGTTTATTAATAGAAACGCCATATTTATCTGCAAGCAACACTACATTTTCCTTAGTACATCGATGAAACATCTCTAGGCTAGGAGCCTCAACAAACTCTTCCACCTTAAATTCCATTTTTTAAGGAAAACCACTTATACCATATGACAAACAGGAGTAAACATTAAACACATAGCCACCAAATTGGAGTACCAAACCAAAACCCTTTTCCTGCTCACAAATGCTACCAAAATAGCCAAAACAACAGGTTAATAGAACCACAAAGCAGAAAAAATGATTACACAAACAGACTACCCCTGCCACAAGAAGCCTATCAAAGTACACAAAACGTCTGGGGTTTACTCAAAAGTTTGAACGAGCCCCCATAATTATGTTACGGCCACCAAAATCAAATACCTCAAAGGCCAATAACATAATACAAAACCAGGTTCAAATGCAAAAATTATTTATTTTTCACTAACAAAAAAAGAACTAAACCTGAATAAAACAAACAAAGAGGGGTTGGATGGGCTGGCAAACAAAAGATAAAGGGTGCTCTGGCCAACAACTCAATGGGCCGTGGGACCAGAGACTCTAAACCTGCCTCAGTGTGAAAATAAACCTGAAACAAAACCACGAAAACAATAATGCCAGTCCCATCCTTCCCAAGCAAAATAAGTTAATACAGAATGAAGAATTACATGAAGAAAACTATGCAATGAATCAAACAACCCAAAACAACACCAGACTGCTGCCACCAGTCTGAGGGGGACAAGAGAGAGGCCGAGACTGCCAGTGCACAGCTCTCTTAAAGCTGAGGCTCGTCATCAGGCTCACGTGATGCAGCTTGGGCCAGGAGCCTCCAATCAGGTACAGGAGCAACCAGGCAGCAAGAGGTACTAGTGGAAATCAGAGAAACGGGTTAGTACAAAATTAAAACCAGCAGAGGGAGCGCATAACAGTAATTTCATCGGACATGCTGAAATTCTAACTCGCTTTAAGATTAAAATCAAGGAGAATAAGATGTCTTAGATATAGGTGGAAAGTTCCCAAGTGAGTTTAGAAGAATCGCAGGGGGAGGGGGAGGGACCTCATTGTAACGGACAGAATAGTGAAAGGCTTGGATAAAGTGGATGCGGAGAAGATATTTCCACTAGTGAGAGAGTCCAGGACTAGAGGTTATAGCCTCAGAATTAAAGGGTGTTCTTTCAGGAATGAGATGAGGTGGAATTTCATCCTCCACGATAATCCTCAACACTAGTGCTCTGCAACGATGCCTTCTCAGCCCCCTTCTTTACTCCTTGTACACCCACCACTGTGCAGCTTTCTACAAATCTAATTCAATTTTCAAATTTGCAGACGACACCACCACTGTGGGCCAGATATCAAATAATGATGAGATGGAGTACAGGCAGGAGATCGAGAACCTTGTGTCCTGGTGTCGAGACAACAACCTTTCTCTCAATGTCAGCAAGACGAAGGAGATAGTGATGGACTTCAGGAAGTGAAGCAGTGCACATACCCCAGTATACATTGATGGCGCCAAAGTAGAGATGGTCGAAAAATTCAAATTCCTGCTAATCAACATCACCAACACCTTCCCCTGGACCACCCATATTGAAGCAACGACCAAGAAAGTACATCAACGCCTCTACTTCCTTAGAAGAATTCCGAAGTTGTATTGTATTGTATTCAAATTTATTGTCATTGTCTCAATTTGAGACAACGAAATGAATTTCCCTTACAGGCAGTGTCATAAAAAAAAATCATCATAAAAAAAAAATAATAATAATAAATAAATAATAAAACATATTAAAAATAAAATTGAAATTGAATTAAAAAAAGCACAAACACAGAAAGTCCACGACACAACATAACATAAATGGCACCAAGGTGAGGATGGCACCATAGTCCAGCCCACCTCCCCTCCGTGTTCATCCGTGGTCGGGGCGCCACCACTCTCACCAACTTCTACAGATGCAGCACAGAAAGCATTTTATCGGGATGCATCACAGCACGGTTTGGGAACAGCTCCATCCAAGACCGCAATAAACTGCAGAGAATTGTGGACGCAGCTCAGACCATCACACAAACCAACCTCCCTTCCATTGAAGATAGACACAAAAAGCTGGAGTAACTCAACGGGACAGGCAGCATCTCTGGAGCGAAGGAATGGGTGTTGATTCCGGTCGAGACCCTTCTTCAGACTGGTTAGGGAAAAGGGAAAGGAGAGATATAGATGATGAAGTAGAGAGATAAAGAACAATGAATGCAAGATATGCAAAAAAGTAACGATGATAAAGGAAACAGGCCATTGTTAGTGTTTGTTTGGTGAAAATGAGAAGCTGGTACGAGTTGGGTGGGGGAGGGATAGAGAGAGAGGGAATGCCGGGGCTACCTGAAGTCAAGTCAAGTCAAGTCAAGTTTATTTGTCACATACACATACGAGATGTGCAGTGAAATGAAAGTGGCAATGCTCGCGGACTTTTGTGCAAAAGACAAACAACCAAACAACCAAACAAATTATAAACACAATCATAACACACATATTCTTTTACATAATAAATAATGGAAGGAAAAACGTTCTGTAGAGTTAGTCCCTGGTGAGATAGGCGTTTCACCAGGGACTAACTCTACTGAACTCACTGATGATGTGAGAGAAATCAATATTCATACCACTGCCCAAGCGAAATATGAGAAACTTTTATTTCAATTTGCGTTAGGCCTTACTCTGACGATGGAAGAGACCGTGGACAGGAAGGTCTGTGTGGGAATGGGAAGGAGAATTAAAGTGTTAGCAACTGGGAGATTAGGTAGGTTCAGGCGGACTGAGCGAAGGTGTCCACCTATCGATTGCCATCCTTTGTTCCGCCCCGCCCCTCTTCTAGCTTTCTCCTTCCTCCACTGCAATCAGTCTGAAGACCTGAAACATCACCTCATCATGTTCTCCAGAGATGCTGCCTGATCCGCTGAGTTACTCCAGCACTTTTGTGTCCTTTTTATACAAGGACCTTGTCATCTAAGATAGAGATTCAACAACACATTTCGGCACATCTATACCAGTAGGCTTTGACTAACTGAAAGAAACCATTCATCTTTGGGAAGTGCTCATGAGATATTTATTTTATTGTCCTCTGCACGATCTGCCTCATTACTTCATTCAAGCAATTCCTCAACCCACTTCGATGAGCTGAACTGAATATTCGTGCTACACAAACTGAAACTGGTTGCAAGGCGCTGAGGTGAATGTGACAGGAAGATTATTCCATGTTTAAGTAGGAGAGGTCAACGCAGTAAGAAGCAATAAATTGTCGTTCTGCGTTTATTCTCACTGGAGTGGAGAAGAATAAAATCAAGTTGAATAGATATTTTAACAATGTTTTTGTAGAATGACGAGAGGAATATTCTTTATAGCTCACTGGTGTGTCACTGAAAGGTTATCAATCTCAGCCGATCACAGAGTCAGGCAAGAGACAAGTCTTTTTGCAAAGGTAGACAAAATGCTGGAAAACTCAGCGGGTGAGGCAGCATCGATGGAGCGAAGGAATAGGCGACGCTTCAGGTCGAGACCCTTCTTCAGACATAACATCCTTAAGCAAATGTTTGTTGAGGCAAAGAAGCCTTTGTCGCAAGAGAATTAGAGTCACAGAGTCATACTAGGTGGAAAGAGGCCCTTCGGCCCAACTTGTCCATGCCGACCAACATGTTCCACCTTCTAACAAACAGACATTCAAATGGAGAGCTGGTAAAATGAACGGACACAGAGTGCTGGAGTAACTCAACAGGTCAGGCAGCATTTCTGGAGGACACGGATAGGTGACGTTTTAGGTCGAGACCCAAAACCCAGCAGAACGTACCATCTCCGTACAAACAGCACCCGTGGTCAGGATCGAACCCAGGTCTCTGGCGCTGTAAGGCAACACCTCTACCTCTGCGCCACCGTACCGCACCACTTTCATGAGAACGTTTCACGTTTACAAGCTCAATCACAATTATAGAAGTGATAGCACAGAAACCGAGGCTGACACTCTAATGCTAATTTGTAGGAGATGCCATCTTTAATTGAGGGGGGATCTTATAGAAACTTACAAAATTCTTAAGGGGTTGAACAGGCTAGATACAGGAAGATTGGTCCCGATGTTGGGGAGGTCCAGAACAAGGGGTCACAGTTTAAGGATAAAGGGGAAATCTTTTAGGACCGAGATGAGAAAAACATTTTTTACACAGAGTGGTGAATCTCTGGAGCTCTCTGCCACAAATTGCTGTTGAGGCCAGTTCATTGGCTATATTTAAGAGGGAGTTAGATGTGGCCCTTGTGGCTAAAGGGATCAGGGGGTATGGAGAGAAGCTAGGTACAGGATACTGAGTTGGATGATTAGCCATGATGATATTGAATGGCGGTGCAGGCTCGAAGGGCCGAATGGCCTACTCCTACACCTATTTCCTATGTTTCTATGTTTCTAAGTTTAGGACATAGAACAGTACAGCACAGGAACAGGCCCTTCAGCCCTCAATGCTACCCCTTCACTACTGTGCCACCCCCCCCACAAGAGTAGTCAAACCCGGTTCTCTGGTGCTACAAGGCAATGACTCTACCGCTGTGCCTATGATAAAAAATAACTAACGTTATAAAGGATAGATAGAACAGATAGTCAAAACATTTTCCTAGAGTGAAAGACTGCAGGGCATAGATTTTAAGATGAAAGGGGGAAAGTTTAAAGGAGATGTGCGGGGCATGTTTTCTTACACAGAGGGTGATGGGTGCCTGCAACACATTGCCATTGATGGTGGTGGAGGCAGATATGATAGTTGATATATGATATATAATAGATATGATATTTTAGAGGCCTTTAACTAGGCACATGGCTATGCAGGGAATGGAAGGGTAAGGAGCATGTGTAGGCAGATGTAATTAGTTTACCTTGGCATAACGGTTGGTACAGCCATTGTGGGCCAAAGGGCATTCTACACTGATGTACTCTCTGTTCTATGTTTATAGGATCATTCAGCCTTCCATCCTGTTTCACCATTCATAAAAATCACATCTAATTCCAATAATCCAACTTGGGTCTATCATCTTCAATGCCCGTTGAAATTGGCTCACCCTCAACATCTTTTTGAGGCTTGCTTTTCGAATTTCCACCTTTCAGTGCAGAGTTTCTTGGGTAGACAACTGGAATGTCAGAATGACACAAAAAGCTGGAGTAACTCAGTGGGAAGGGCAGCATCTCTGGAGAGAAGGAGTGGGTGACGTTTTGGGTCGAGGGCCTTCTTCAGACTGGGGAGGGGGAGACAGAGAGATAATGAAGTGTAAGGCGTGAAAGCGAAAGATCAAAGGGGACAAAGGTCAAGGAAAATGTAGCATAGTTCATGGTAAGCTCGGGGAAGTTGACAACGAAGCATATAAATATAAAATTTAATCAGCTGTGACTATTTGCTTGTCTCTAGAGTTAGGGATGAATCTACACCTACAGGGGCGGCACGGTGGCGCAGCGGTAGCGGCAGTGTTAGCTGTGAGGAGGATGCTAGGAGACTGCAAGGTGACTTGGATAGGCTGGGTGAGTGGGCAAATGCATGGCAGATGCAGTATAATGTGGATAAATGTGAGGTTATCCACTTTGGTGGCAAAAACAGGAAAGTAGACTATTATCTGAATGGTGGCTGATTAGGAAAGGGGGAGATGCAACGAGACCTGGGTGTCATGGTACACCAGTCATTAAAAGTAGGCATGCTGGTGCAGCAGGCAGTGAAAAACGCGAATGGTATGTTAGCATTCATAGCAAAAGGATTTGAGTATAGGAGCAGGGAGGTTCTACTGCAGTTGTACAGGGTTTTGATGAGACCACACCTGGAGTATTGCGTACAGTTTTGGTCTCCTAATCTGAGGAAAGACATTCTTGCCATAGAGGGAGTACAGAGAAGGTTCACCAGGCTGATTCCTGGGATGGCAGGACTTTGATATGAAGAAAGACTGGATAGATTCGGCTTGTACTCGCTAGAATTTAGAAGATTGAGGGGGGATCTTATAGAAACTTACAAAATTCTTAAGGGGTTGGACAGGCTAGATGCAGGAAGATTATTCCCGGTGTTGGGGAAGTCCAGAACAAGGGGGCACAGTTTAAGGATAAGAGGGAAGTCTTTTAGGACCGAGATGAGAAAATCATTTTTTACACAGAGAGTGGTGAATCTGTGGAATTCTCTGCCACAGAAGGTAGTTGAGGCCACAGTTCATTGGCTATATTTAAGAGGGAGTTAGATGTGGCCCTTGTGGCTAAAGGGATCAGGGGTATGGAGAGAAGGCAGGTACAGGATACTGAGTTGGATGGTCAGCCAAGATCATATTGAATGGCGGTGCAGGCTCGAAGGGCCGAATGGCCTACTCCTGCACCTATTTTCTATGTTTCTATGTTTCTATGTTTACAGCGCCAAAGGCCCAGGTTCGATTCCGACGACGGGTGCTGTCTGTACGGAGTTTGCACGTTCTATCTGTGACCTGCGTGGGATTTCTCCGGGGTGTTCCACTTGCATCCCACACTCCACAGACGTACGTGTTTGAAGGTTAATTGATTTCTGTAAACTGTCCAAAATTGTGTGTGCAGGATAGTGTTAGTGTACGGAGTGATTGCTCGTTGGCGCGGACACGGTGAGCCGAAGGGCCTGTTCCCGTGCTGTATTTCCAAAGACTAAAATACACCATATAAGTTAAATTCGTAGCCACTGTGTAAAATCTGTGGGAACGTCCAACTAATGTTGCCAGCATGACTTGCTCCAGACTTCGGGAGTACCTGCTGAGGGACACACTGAAGCTCGGTGAACTGAAGGCTTCGTGGGGGAGGACCACTGTTTAGGGTCCTTCTGCTGCTGGACATGGGGGGCAGGGTGTGCTGGAGATGCCCTTCTCGCAAGGGAAAGGATATCACCCTGGAGGGGTACATGAGAGGCAAGGGTGCCTGGTACAATGACAGTTCTGTGGACCCTGCAATACAACGCTAAGGTAATGCATAGCCTCCAAGAACGTCGGAAGGATTAGTGCACATTTCTCATTTTGTATATACTTTTTATTCTGAATAAAGTTTAGTTTAATTTAGACACAGCGTGGAAACAGGCCCTTCGGCCCATCAAGTCCGCACCGACCAGCAATCCCCGCATGTTAACACTATCCTAAACACACTAGGAACAATTTACATTAACACCAAGCCAACTAACCTACAAACCTGTACATCTTTGGAGTGTGGGAGAAAACCATAGCCTCACGGAGAAAGCCCACATGGTCACAGGGTGAACGGCCAAACTCCGTACAGACAGTACCTGTAGTCAGGATTGAAACCTGGGTCTCCGGCACTGTAAGGCAGCAATTCTACCGCTGTGCAACCGTGCCACACAATGCTTTTCTGAATAAAGTTAATTTTGATTATTAAAAAAAAATAATGTTCTAATATGAAGGGGGAGAGTGTTAGCATGAATGCAAGTCACCATTTTGTACGAACTATTCTTCACATTGTGTAAAGAATAAAATCCTTATAAAAAAAAATAGTCCTAAAGAGGGAAATGTTGCACATCTTGGTTTCAATGCCAGTCATGATCCTATGTTCGAAGAGGAGGGAAAAACAAAGGAACACTCTGATTTGGGCATGCAGCGGTAGAGTTGCTGCCTTACAGTGTCAGAGACCTGGGTTAGATCCCGACCACGGGTGCTATCTGTATGGAGTTTTACTCTCTCCCCGTGACCTGCATGGGAACTTCGGCTTCCGCCAACACTCCAAAGACGTACAGGTTTGTAGGTTTTAGTGTATGTGTAAATTGTCCCTAGTGTGTGTAGGATAGGGTTAGCGTGTGGGGATCGCCGGTTGGCGTGGACTCGGTGGGCCGAAGGGCCTGTTTCCGCGCTGTATCTTTAAACTAAACTAATTAACAAAATGTATAACAGCAATATTGAATCTCAGAAAAAAAAGGGCAGATTCAATACAGAATTTAGTGCAAGTTTATGTAAATCGTCTTTTGCAAAAATCAGGGATTGTCTATATTTGACTGTTCCTGCAAAAAAGGTTCCGACTGTCCACCCTGTCTATCCCTCTTATAATTTTATACGCTTTTACCAGGTCTCTGCTCAGGTTCCGATGCTCCAGAGAAACCAATCCAAGTTTGTCCAACTTCTCCTTGCCAACTCCCTCGAATCCAGGCATCCCCAGCTCTTTATTATTGATAAATATTACAATGTAGAAGGAAAATGCAAAGGAAAACAATCTAAGGCTTTCGGATGAAATATTTATTATTTCCAGATTACATTTTTTCTCACTTTCTACACCTGTTCAGCACTCGGCAAAAATACCATCATGCATTATTAATCGGTTGATAATTCTATCCGTACTGCAGTCTGTAGCTGCTTTTACACGATCCATTTACTAAATGGTCCTTTTCAATAAAACATTAAATGGAGTGATGCAAGGTAATCATGCAAAATAAACTACGTTCCCCCTGTTTTGCTGCACTGTTCAGTCCTATTAAATTGAAGTTCCAACAAGCTTGACAGCTTCAGCAGCAGCAAGCAGTTTGGAAGTCCATGTGTAGATAAGGATATAGTTTGCAGGCCCAAAAGCCTACCCATCTAGTAAAATGGAGTCAAGCGGAAAGGGGGCGGCCATTTTGAATGATGAATGGCCTGGATAGAGCGGATGTGGAGAGGATGTTTCCACTGATGGGAGAGTCCAGGAGAAGAGGGCACAGCCTCAGAATAAAAGGATGTACCTTTAGAATTTTAGTTTAGTTTATTGTCACGCGTACCAAGGTACAGAGAAAAGCTTCTGTTACGTGCCAACCAGTCAGTAGTAAGACAATACATGATTACAATTGAGTCATCCTCAGTGTACAGATACATGACAAAGGGAATAACGTTTAGTGCAAGGTAAATTAAGAATGGAGATGAGGAGAAATTTCTTTAGGCAGAGGGAGGTGAAGCTGTGGAAATCATTGCCACAGGCGGCTGTGGAGGCCAAGTGGAGGTCGTTAAAAGCAGAGATTGACAGGTTCTTGATTAGTAAGGGTGTCACAGGTTACGGGGAGAAGGCAGGAGAATGGGATTGAGAAGAAAAATAGATCAGCCATGGTGGAGCAAACTAGATGGGCCAAATGGCCCGATTCTGCTCCTATGTCTGATGGAAGCTGCTGGAGAAGATTTTTGGGGATAGGATTTACTGACATTTGCAAGACAATGGACTAATTAGGGAGACACAAGGAACTGCAGATGCTGGTTTACAAAAAAAGATACATGGTGCTGGAGTAACTCCGAGGGTCAGGCAGCATCACAAGGGATAAGTGGATAAGTGACATTTCATGTTGGGGCCCTTCAGATTAATGAGGGACAGTCGTCGATATTTTGTGCACAGCATGTTATATCCTGGTTATGTTTTTTGAGGAAGAATAGTGAAATAGTCAAAGTTTATTCAAATAGTGAAAGATTCAGATTCAGATTCAGATTCAATTTTAATTGTCATTGTCAGTGTACAGTACAGAGACAACGAAATGCATTTAGCATCTCCCTGGAAGAGCGACATAGCAAATGATTTGAATAAATAATAATAAGTGTCGGGGGGGGTGGTGATTGGCAGTCACCGAGGTACGTTGTTGAGTAGAGTGACAGCCGCCGGAAAGAAGCTGTTCCTCGACCTGCTGGTTCAGCAACAGAGAGACCTGTAGCGCCTCCCGGATGGTAGGAGGGTAAACAGTCCATGGTTGGGGTGAGAGCAGTCCTTGGCGATGCTGAGCGCCCTCCGCAGACAACGCTTGCTTTGGACAGACTCAATGGAGGGGAGCGAGGAACCGGTGATGCGTTGGGCAATTTTCACCACCCTCTTCAATGCCTTCCGGTCGGAGACAGAGCAGTTGCCATACCATACTGTGATGCAGTTGGTAAGGATGCTCTCGATGGTGCAGCGATAGAAGTTCACCAGGATCTGAGGAGACAGATGGACCTTCTTCAGTCTCCTCAGGAAGAAGAGACGCTGATGAGCCTTCTTGATCAGAGTAGAGGTATTGTGGGTCCAAGAGAGGACATCGGAGATGTTGACTCCCAGGAACCTGAAGCTAGAAACACGTTCCACCTCCGTCCCGTTAATGTGGATGGGGGTGTGCGTGCCGCCTCTGGACTTCCTGAAGTCTACAATGAGCTCCTTAGTTTTCTTGGAGTTAAGGGCCAGGTTGTTGTCAGCGCACCATGCTGCTAAGTGCTGGACCTCCTCCCTGTAGGCCAGCTCATCGTTGTTGCTGATGAGGCCAATCACCGTTGTATCATCTGCATACTTGATGATGGTGTTAGTACCATGTACAGGTGTGCAGTCATAGGTGAAGAGGGAGTAGAGGAGGGGGCTCAGCACACAGCCCTGTGGAACACCGGTGTTCAGGGTGAGGGTTGAAGAGGTGTGCTTGTCTAACCTCACAGACTGGGGTCTGTTGGTTAGAACGTCCAGTATCCAGTTGCAGAGGGAGGGGTCGATGCCCAGGTTACCGAGTTTGGTGATCAGTTTTGATGGTATAATGGTGTTGAATGCTGAGCTGTAATCGATGAACAGCATTCTTACTTAAGTGTCTCTGTTGTCGAGGTGGGAGAGGGCGGAGTGAAGAGCCGTTGAGATGGCATCCTCCGTACTCCTGTTCTTGCGGTAGGCAAACTGATAGGGATCCAGTGTGGGGGGTAGAATTGTCCCTAGTATGTGCAGGATAATGTTAATGTGCGGGAATCGCTGGTTGGTGCGGACTTGATAGACCTCGGAATAAAAGCACGTACTTTTAGAGAGATGAGAAGGAATTTCTTTAGTCAGGTAGTGGTAAATCTATGGAATTCATTACCACAGATGGCTGTGGAGGCCAAGACAATGGATATTTTTAAGGAAGAGATTGACAGATTCTTGATTAGTGCTTGTGCGAGGGGTTATGGGGAGAAGGCAGGAGAATGGGGTTGAGAGGAAAAGATAGATCAGCCATGATTGAATGGCGGAGTACACTTGATGGGCCGAATGGCCTAATTCAGCTACTATAACTTATGAATGTGATTGATGAGGGTAGAGCAGGGGGATGTTGTTAACATGACACATGAGTAAAGCATTTGACAGGATCCCTCATGTTAGACTGATTCAGAAGATGAAGGAGCATGGGATCCAGTGTCTTTGTGATTTGGACTCAGGACTGGCTTATCCATCGAAGAAGGAGTGTAGTGGTGGGACTGTCATATGCTGAGAGAATGGAGCGGCTGGGCTTGTAAACTCTGGAGTTTAGGATGAGAGGACATCTTATTGAAACATATAAAATTATTAAGGGTTTGGACACGCTAGAGGCAGGAAACATGTTCCCGATGTTGGGGGAGTCCAGAACCAGGGGCCACAGTTTAAGAATAAGGGGTAAGCCATTTAGAATGGAGATGAGGAAACACTTTTTCACACAGAGAGTTGTGAGTCAGTGGAATTCTCTGCCTCAGAGGGCGGTGGAGGTCGGTTCTCTGGATACTTTCAAGAGAGAGCTAGATAGGGCTCTTAAAGATAGCGGAGTCGGGGGATATGGGGAGAAGACAGGAACGGGTACTGATTGGGGATGATCACCCATGATCACTTTGAATGGCGGTGCTGGCTCAAAGGGCTGAATGGCCTACTCCTGCACCTATTGTCTATTGTCTATTGGGATGGTGTTTTCCTGGATGGAGATCTGTGACTGTGAGGTTCTGCAGGTATCTGTGCTGGCACCTCCATTGTTTGTCAATATATAATAATGACTTGGCCAAAAGGTTATGAGTTGCATTGAGGCCGGCATGGTGGTGCAGCGGTAGAGTTGCTGCCTCACGGCGCCAGAGGCCCGTGTTCGACCCTGACTACAGGTGCTGGCTGTAAGGAGTTTACAGGTTCTCCCTGTGACTGTGTGGGTTTTTGCTGGCTGCTCTGGTTTCCTCCAACACTCCAAAGATGTACAGGTTTGTTGTAGGTTATTTGGCAGGTAAATGCTAAAATTCTCCCTAGTGTGTAGGGATTTGATTAGTAAGGGTGTCATGGCAGGAGAATGGGGTTTAGAGGAGAAAATAGATCAGCCATGATTGAATGATCGCGATGGACCAGATGGCCTAATTCTGCACTATAACCAATGAGCATGTTAACGTTAGTGTCCGCATCGTTGGTCTATGCAGAGTTGGTGGGCATTAAGGGCCTGTGCCACTTGGGCATCATTTGCCCATAACGCAGGAGGCACGCGAAGATTTTGTGAATATTAAAATCCTGGGGCGCCGCGCGCGAACGCACGTCACTGCCTACGCCACCACGCCTCACCATGCGCACGTAATGCATGCCATGCACACGTCACGACGCGGGTGTCGTGCGTCGTTATGCTTAAATGATGTCGCGTAAATCACGCGCAAATTACGCCCGTGGGACAGGCTCTATAGGGCCTGCTTCAGCTCTGTATCGCTAAAATCTAGAGTCTAAAGTCTAAAGAAAGTTGTTCCCACAAGGATGTACATCTGAAATAATAATCAATCCTTCACCACTGTGTGATGATCATGAAGTGGCAGTGTGTTTTCAATGTTTTCTTTCAATCACAATTCAATAGGGAGTGAATTAAACGGCATTTTTTTCGTAAAGGCAATGCAACTGCGATTTATGAATCCTTAGTTTCACTTGTGACCTTTTCAACTCACTCACAGATATCCACAGACGTCTTTGAGATGCAGTAAAATGCCAATGATCATAATGGGAGGCAGATTAAGACAAAAGGAGGAAAATATTTCTTTTATGCCGCTTATTTCTTGACAGAATGCCCCAAAGTCATGTTCAGCAGATGCAACATCAGCAACCTTTATTATACAGTAGCAAATATTCCAAGGAGCTACACCTGTGGCTCGTCAAACAAAGCAATAAGTTCATAAATTCATATGATCTAGGAACAGATCATGTCTACTCCGCCGTTCAATCATGGCAGATCTGTCTTTCCAAGCCCATTCTCTTGCCTTCTCCCCATAATCCCTGACTCCCCATAACCCCTATTAATCTCCGCCTAAAAAAACATCCATTGATGGCCTCCACAGCCGTCTGTCACAATGAATTCCACAGATTCACCACCCTCTGACCAAATAAATTCCCCCTCACCTCCTTTTTAAAATTACACATTTTTATTCTGTGGCTATGTCCTTTTGTCCTAGACTCTCCCACTTGTGGAAACATCCTCTCCACATCTACTATCCAAGCCTTTCACTATTTGGTACATTTCAATGAGGTTTCCCCCTCATCCTTGTAAACTCCAGCGAGTACAGGCCCAGTGCCGCAAAACGCTCATCATATGTTAACCCACTCATCCCTGGGATCATGCTCACAAAAATCACACGAGGGACAACTACAAGGAGGTATAAGTACAAAACATTTTAAAGTCCATGCCGACCAGCGATCATCTCGTACACTGGGGCTTTCTAGTATACTGCAGGGAGAGCAGCTGCCTTACAGAACCAGAGACTAGGTATGTTACAATACTTACATTCAGCGGCGCTGCAATTCTGCCACTGGCCGTGTGCGCGATTTGGCGCCTTTGAGGGGGGGGGGGGGGGCAGGTTAAAATGCGTTTATTTCCTACCTTGTCCTGGATTATATTTGGTTGGAGTGCAAGCTTTTGCTGAAGAATCATTCCGACGGCCTTTCTGTGTATTTTTTTTTTTTAATCGCCTGACAAGTTCAGTGCTGGAGTAATTTTAAAATCAGCTTTTAAAGCCGTCAAAGCCGACAACAGGGACGGATTACACATACAGGACAGGTAAATGAAAGTCGTTTATTTTATGTATAAAAGTGCTCCTTAAAATGCCTTTAATTCACATTTTAAGTTGCGAAACAGTGCTTTTTTTCCCCATATGAACCGGCAGTATTTTTCAAGCCGATATGGGTTTAAATTCACAGCAACCGCAACGTTCCAAATGATCGCGTTCCAGAAAAATCCACTCGCAAGGTGATTTAATTGGCCATTAATTTACAGGTATTAAACATTAAATTCCTTCCATTTGGGCTATAAATCCATGACAGTGAGATTTAAAAATTATGTTATATTGTGAATTATTGTGTGAATGTTATTTGGACACTTAGGCTATTTAAAAATGTTAATCTATTCCTAAGAAATTGATAGATGCTTAGATCTAGTAATTGAATTTTGTAATTAGCTACAATTAGGTAACTAACTAATTATATGCTTTAATTTCAAGTCATCTAAGTAAGATTGTTTCATATTTGTTTCTGAATGCTTCAATCCATAATAACTGAAAATTTCTTTCAGCTCTCTTAATTTTTAAGAAAGTTATGACCATTTGACTGTCCACGATCACAGCTTTTGTGTTAAGTCAATGGAAAAGCAATAGGGCACAAGATGCTAATTTCCAAGTGTGGAAATGGCCATAACTTTTTTAATACTAAAGATATGAAAGTGAATTAGGTGTCAAATTTAACTTATTTTTATGCTTTATCTGATGAGATAAATTACTTGATTTTTAAAATCTCAAAATATTGTAACATTGCCTCAGATACCTGGGTTCGATCCTGACCGTGAGTGTTATCTATATTGTCCCTGCGACCATTAGAAAGACTGGATAGACTTGGTTTATACTCTCTAGAATTTAGAAGATTGAGAGGGGATCTTATAGAAATGTACAAAATTCTTAAGGGTTGGACAGGCTAGATGCAGGAAGATTGTTCCCGATGTTAGGAAAGTCCAGGTCACAGCTTAAGGATAAGGGAGAAATCCTTTAAAACCGAGATGAGAAGAACTTTTTTCACACAGAGAGTGGTGAATCTCTGGAACTCTCTGCCACAGAGGGTAGTTGAGGCCAGTTCATTGGCTATATTTAAGAGGGAGTTAGATGTGGCCCTAGTGGCTAAGGGGATCAGGGGGTATGGAGAGAAGGCAGGTACGGGATACTGAGTTGGATGATCAGCCATGATCATATTGAATGGCGGTGCAGGCTCGAAGGGCCGAATGGCCTACTCCTGCACCTAATTTCTATGTTTCTATGTTTATGTTTCTATTAGACTTCCTCTGGATGTTCCCGATCCTTCCCACCTTTCTTCCTTCCTACAGGTTTAGGTTTAGGTTCAGGTTTAGATTTAGGTTTAGGTTTATTCCTGTCACGTGTTCCGAGGTACAGTGAAAAGCTTTGTTGTGGATAGCACACTATCCAAACAGATCATGGGAGGCACGGTGGCGCAGCAGTAATGTTGCTGCCTCACAGCTCTAGAGACCCGGGTTCCATCCTGACTAGGGCGCTGTCTGCGCTGTCTGCTTCTCCAGTTTGAATCTTCTCGGGTCCCCGTGACCTGTGTGTGGTTTTCTTCGGTGCGCTGGTTTCCGGTCTCAAACTCCAAAGACGTGACAGTTTGTAGGTTATGTGGGTTTTGTTAAAAAGAAATGTGTAGGATAAGCTCTAGTGTACTCGGATTGATCGGTCCATCCACTTGACATAGAAAAACAGGTGCATGAGAAAAGGCCATAGGTGGGTTTGGAGTGGGAGCCTTTGAGAGGGGTACAGCACCCCGGTGTGTAGTTGATAGCATCTATACCCCAAACGGTGATCAGTTGTCGGCACGGTCTCATCCTCGGTACTTCGTAGCACTGCCTAGACCCCATGTCCCAAGGCCGTGATCCAGAGGTAGAGCCCCCTAGCTTTTCTAACGCTAGTTAATCCATCCGGTGATCCTCCCTGGCCTCTGCACTCATGTTCCAGGGAGGGGAGGATTCAATAACCTAGACCAAGAAGGAGGAGAAGAGAGAATGAAGGAATAGAGAGAAGAGGGAGGGAGAAAGAGAGGAAAGGAGTTGGAAGAAGAGATTGGAGGATCTCCCTTGATCCAGAAAGATGAGCATCTAGCCCCCTGGGAGGGATTTGAGGAGATGAGGTGAGGGAGAGAGGAATCTGAGGTCCCTGTATTCTACCCGTGCTGCTCTCTCCCAAATCCTCCTTGATTGGCACTAGCCCCCTAGGAGCCAGGGCCCTGGTGAGGACCGAGGGAGGCTGAAAGTCAGGGAAAGGGAGAAGTGATAGAGGGTTGGAAAATGCTTTCTAACTCTCTCTTAAATCCATCCGGTGACAAAAGAAAATCGCCTCCACTTGCCTCTGTGGCAGGGAATCCATAAATTCCACCTTTATTCTAAGACTGTGAAAAATTGTTCTTCTCATCTCCTCAAATTGGGACAGTCCCTTTATTCTAAGACTGTGGCCCCTGGTTCTGGACCAGCCCAACAATTGGGAAATTTTCCTGCATCTAGCTTGTCCATTCTTAAATAATTTTATAACATAACGAGTTTCTATAAGATCTCCCCTCATCCTTCTAAACTCCAGTGAATACAAGCCTAGTATTTTGAATCTTTCCTCAAATGACAGTCCCGCCATCCCAGGGATCAATCTCGTGAACCTACGCTGCACTGCCTCAATCACAAGGATGCCCTTCCTCAAATTAGGAGACCAAAACTGTACACAATGCTCTAGATGTGGTCTCACCAGAGCCCTCGGTGGGCAATTGGCCTGTTTCCGCGCTGTATTTCTAAACTGAACTAAACTAAAGATCAAATAGATATAGCATGCATATATATAATCAAGTCAAACTCAAGTACAATAGGTAGAGCAAAGGGGAAGATACAGAGTGCAGAATATAGTTCTCAGCATTGTAGCGCATCAGTTCCAGAGACAAAGTCCAATGTCCACAATGGGGTCGAGGTGAATCGGACAGTACCCCAATATCTGGGATTTTTCTTTCTTACTCAACATTTTTATTCCTCTTCTAAATATGTTGTCTATTGTTAGAAAAATATTTCCTTATTATTTTATCTA